>NC_041386.1:657921753-657952780 GCF_002162155.2 Triticum dicoccoides | reverse complement strand
CCTCCCCCTCGTCTCCCTCACCCGCCGCCACCACACAACACACACACACAAGCACGCACGCACGCATCGTGCCGGGGAGAGGATCTCCCCGCGCCCGATCCCCTCGCGTGCATCGGCGCCTTCGCCTCGCCGTCCTCCTCGTCGCCGCCTCTCCGGCTCGCCTTCCCCCTCGCCCCTCTTCCCCGACCCGATCTGGATCGGGAAGGGGCAACAAGCCCGACGCCCTTGGACATCGGTGTCGTCGCTGTGTGCCGCACCGCCACCGCCCGGAGACCTCGCCGCCTCGACCTCTCCCCCGTAGTCGACCCCGCCACCATCGCCGACCCGTCCTCATCCTCCCCGAACGGCCTCCACGAGCCCGCGCCATCTCGCCGGCCTGCCTCCTCTACCTCGCCGGCGCCCTTCCCCATCGGCCTGCACCCGCTCCGTCGACGCCGTCCCCGTCACCCCCTCGACCACCGCTGCCCAGACCCTACGCCCGCGGTGAGGACACCGATCCTCCTCTCTCCCCCTGCCCCCGCGCCATCTGGGCCTCCCCTGCTCGCCACGCTCGGGCGCCACCGTGCACAGGCGCTCGCCGGCAGCCCCTTCGCTCGCGTACACCCGCACCGCCGGTTTTGTCGCTAGCCGCCGCGGAACCCGCCCTCCTTCGCTCACCTCGCGTGCGCCCGCCGGCGCCTGCGCGAGCCCCGTCTCCCTGATGCGTGCTCGCCGCCCCGCCACGACCGTCCACGGCCACCTCCACCCGCGCCCGACTTTGGCAACCGCCGTACCTGGCCTACTCCTCGCGCCGGCCGCGGCCTCGCCTGGTGCCGTCCTTGGCCGGCGACACCCTGCTGCTGGCCTGGGCAATGCGCCCCGATGGGCTGGCGCCCGTCACCCGGATCTGCCCGAACCAGCACGCCTGATCTAGTGGCCTATGGGCCACTGACAGCCGGGGCCCCAGCCCCAGAACGTTAAAAAAAGAGAGTAAATAAAAATAATAGATAAATAAATAAATAATAACAAAAAATAAATAATTAATTAACTTAATTAATTCTGATTAAATTAACTAATTAAGGTTAATTAACCTAATTAACTACTGTTAATTAGCTAAATTAATTAATATGACAGTGGGGCCCACCCCCCTAATTAATTTTGATTAGATTAATTAAACTGGTTAATTAACATGTGTCACTGACCAGTGGGACCCACTGGTCAGGTTGACCAGTCAACCCTGTTGACTGCTGACGTCAGCATGACATCATGCTGATGTCATAAATACATTTTTCGAATTAATTAAATAATTAATTAAATTCCAGAAATTAATAAAATCTTTAGAAAATCATATCTTTTAATCCGTAACTCGGATTAAAATATTTTCAACATGGAAGTTGCTCAGAACGACGAGACGAATCCGGATACGCAGTCCGTTCGTCCGCCACACACCCCTAACCTATTGAACTCGCAACTTTCCCCCTCCGGCTCCTCTGCCCGAAAACGCGAAACACCGGGAATACTTTCCCGGATGTTTCCCCCCTTCGTCGGTATCACCTACTACCGCGATTGGGCACACCGAACACCGGTATTGCCTTGATATATTTTGTGGTGTTTTGTTTGCTCTGTATTCATTATTTCTTCCACCTCTTCTCTCCGGTAGACTACGAGACCGACGCTGCTGCTGACCAGTTCGACTACGGAGTTGACGACCCCTCTCTCTTGCCAGAGCAACCAGGCAAGCCCCCCCCCTTGATCACCAGATATCGCCTATTCTACTCTATACTGCTTGCATTAGAGTAGTGTAGCATGTTACTGCTTTCCGTTAATCCTATTCTGATGCATAGCCTGTCATTGCTGCTACAGTCATTGATACATTACCCGCAATCCTAAATGCTTAGTATAGGATGCTAGTGTTCCATCAGTGACCCTACACTCTTGTCCGTCTGCCATGCTATACTACTGGGCTGTGATCACTTCGGGAGGTGATCACGGGCATATACTATATACTTTACACTGTTACATTACCTGTGATACTGTTCGGAGTTGGGGGCTGAAGGGGCAGGTGGCTCCATCCAGGTAGTGGTGGGCCTGAGTTCCCGACGGCCCCCGACTGTTACTTTGTGGCGGAGCGACAGGGCAGGTTGAGACCACCTAGGAGACAGGTGGGCCTGGCCTTGTTCGGCATTCGCGGATACTTAACACGCTTAACGAGATCTTGGTATTTGATCTGAGTCTGGCTACTGGCCTATACGCACTAACCATCTACGCGGGAGTAGTTATGGGTATCCCGGCGTCGTGGTATCAGCCGAAGCACTTCAGACGTCAGCGACGGAGTGGCGCGCGCCGGATTGGAACGTAAGCCTGCTCTTGTATTAAGGGGGCTAGTTCTGCTTCCGGCCGCCCTCGCAACGTGCAGGTGTGCTATGGGCGATGGGCCCAGACCCCTGTGCGCTTAGGTTTAGACCGGCGTGCTGGCCTCTCTGTTTTGCCTAGGTGGGGCTGCGACGTGTTGATCTTCCGCGGCCGGGCATGACCCAGGAAAGTGTGTCCGGCCAAATGGGATCAAGCGTGTTGGGTTATGTGGTGCACCCCTGCAGGGAAGTTAATCTATTCGAATAGCCGTGATCTTCGGTAACAGGACGACTTGGAGTTGTACCTTGACCTTATGACAACTAGAACCGGATACTTAATAAAATACACCCTTCCAAGTTCCACAGACAACCCGGTGATCGCTTTTCCGCAGGGCGACGAGGAGAGGATTGCCGGGTAGGATTATGCTATGCGATGCTACTGGAGATGCTACTTGGAGATGCTATTTGGAGGACTTCAATCTACTCTCTCCTACATGCTGCAAGACGGAGGCTGCCAGAAGCATAGTCTTCGATAGGACTAGCTATCCCCCTCTTATTCTGGCATTCTGCAGTTCAGTCCACCGATATGGCCTCCTTACACATATACCCATGCATATGTAGTGTAGTTCCTTGCTTGCGAGTACTTTGGATGAGTACTCACGGTTGCTTTCTCCCCCCTTTTCCCCCTTTCCTTTCTTTCTGGTTGTCGCAACCAGATGCTGGAGTCCAGGAGCCAGACGCCACCGTCGACGACGACCCCTACTACACCGGAGGTGCCTACTACTACGTGCAGCCCGCTGACGATATCCAGGAGTAGTTAGGAGGATCCCAGGCAGGAGGCCTGCGCCTCTTTCGATCTGTATCCCAGTTTGTGCTAGCCTTCTTAAGGCAAACTTGTTTAACTTATGTCTGTACTCAGATATTGTTGCTTCCGCTGACTTGTCTATGATCGAGCACTTGTATTCGAGCCCTCGAGGCCCCTGGCTTGTATTATGATGCTTGTATGACTTATTTATGTTTTAGAGTTGTGTTGTGATATCTTCCCGTGAGTCCCTGATCTTGATCGTACACATTTGCGTGCATGATTAGTGTACGATTGAATTGGGGGCGTCACACCAGACCTGGTAACTACCACCAAGATTCAGACCGTTCTATTTTCGTTATGAATGTATGGGAAGGGGCTGAGCCCGGTTCAAGAGGGAAACAAGATCCAGGTCCAGCGTGCAGTTGCCATAGTACACTACAATCCCACCGACGTTCTTGGTACAGGTCAACATCTGCAACTAATTGGGTTGGATACTTGGATATATTTTGGTGTCAACACAGCGAAGCTGGTCCTAATGAAGTTGTCGTTGGTTTGGTTTGTGATTAATTTGTGTTGCTAGAGGTTAGTTAGAAATCCCATTATTTTTATACCGAGCCTGAATGTACTAGTACGCTTCATTTGATCTTTTGCATGTTGCTTCTAAGGTTAACTCTAACCGATTCCTAAACAATAGAGGAGGATCCGGCGGAGTAGGAGTAACTCCTCTATAAGTGGCCGCATCTAGCTGATCCCCTAAACTTAGTGGAGTAAGAAAATTGTATAGATTTTGTGTCCTAGCTGCATGAACTTCAAACACTTTACAATATATATCATTAAAACATTCAAATTAAAACATTCATACCATAGCCGTTAAAAAACATAAGTTTCATCATCGTGAAATTCAAATTCAAACATGCATAGTTCATCCAAAATGCATGACTTCAAACACAAAGTTTGACCCAAACTCACCACAAACATAACATGTGTATGTTGTGGATCGAGGCAACCAATGGCATGCAGGAACTCAAACGAAGTCCTCGGAGAAGAAATCACCGCCGCCACCACCACCACCATCCTCTTGGCCACCACCACCACCCTCTCGGCCTCCACTAAGACCACCATTCCGAAGAGAGCTTTTTGTTTGGGGCAAGATCTTCCCACGAGTGAGCTCCCAATACTTGCTTGCGGTTTGATTCATTTGGTTGGATTCATGAACATGATAGCACCATTTCCGGCTTTCTTGGCATCACGAATCCTCTCCTCCTCAAGTGCAGGTCTACACTCCTCCACCTTCAACTTTCTCTCCTCCGCCACCAACTTGGCCTTCCATTTCTCATCCTCCAACATCTTGAGTTCATTCAACCTCACCATCTTCTCTTCTTTGCGTTCGACCGCCAACAACTTCTTGGCATCAATCATGGCCACAAGTTCTTCTTTGTATGTGCCACTGTACGCATTTCTCTTCTTTCTCTTTTTTGCGATTTTGTTCCTTCCATTCTATTGTTGGCCTCTTCATCAACCTTGTTGTCCTCCTCAACAGATATGCTCAACCTTGCCTCTTTGGAGTGGTCTCGGAAACTCTTTGGATCCACTTCTCGTTCTTGCATAGCTCTTTTGTAGCAATGATGAACCGTGAAGGGTTTGTGGCTGAACTTGGTGTTCCTATGCTTGAATAGTTCTTGGATGTAAGGGCCATACTCCGCCATTTGCACACCGATCGGTGGTGCATGATTCACTTGATTGATGCAACCGGACCATCGGTTGCATTGTTCGTGAATGGTGCTCCAACGAAACCCAAGAGAACCTTGCATACGACTTGATTGCACGTCCACGGACTTGTTGTAATAGTTGATCTGTTCCAATCATTGCATCCATGAAGATGTTTATCCAAGCATAGCATGTCAAGCATTACAATCATTGCACGGCCGCCGCCATGTCGAGCTCCTCTGTCCTCTGCTCAGAGCCCTCCTATTCGTCGCTCTTGACGTCGACGCCCTTCCCCTTGATCTCCTTGCCCATGTCCTACTACACTAGAGTCGTTTCCGGTGTCGCTCATCTCGGCCTACTCTCTGTCATCCTCGTACTGCACTGACGCTGCAATGGCGTGCACACTGCTTTCTTGTGTCCTCTGCCTCCGTGCACATTGCAGTTCACCGCACCGCCGATGGGGTCGATCATCTTGGCCTCCTCTCTCTCGCCCTACTACACTGGAGGCATTTCCGGCATCGATCATCTTGGCCTCCTCTCTCGTCCACTGCACTGACAATACCATGGCGCGAGCACTGCATTCTCCTCCTCAGTCGACTGTCTTTGCGCGAGCACCGCAACTAGTTAACCGACGGTGTCGCTCGCCGTGCCGCCGACGGGGTCGCTCGTCCACGACTCCATGCTCGTCAAGTCGGACATGGTGCCACAGCCACTATCCACCGCAGTCACCATTCTCCTGCACACACTGCATATCTTCTCCCCCTCCCTCTGCTAGCTCTTAACCCTATGTGCTAAGTGCAAGTGCTAGCTCTTAATCATACCTCATGCGTGCAACCAAACACCGTGTTCATGTGCCGCTTGGGCCAATGCATGCAACCAAACAAAGTGCACTTGCGTATTACCTAATGCAGTGACCATAGATGCAGGCAACCAAACAACTTGCAGATGACGCATTTCGGGCTGTTTTTGCTCAACCAGAATGGATTGAGATGTGTATGCAATGCAACTACTGTTCACTACTGCAACCAACACGCCATGTGTGATGTGTGAGCTGCTTACACATTTATTCACGCTTTTCTGGTTTGACCTACCGATGTTGCATAGAACACTCCATTGAACCCAACCCTCAAGAGGTGCGCTTCGGTACAACTCCCTCCCCCCAACGTATAAGGGGCAGGGGTCATTTCGCACGGCGTATTAGAATACGTGCCCGCCGTACGCCCGCCTGCGTCGTCGTATGGCCCGGTCGCGTACGCCCGCCCGATGTGTACGCCCGTGTCGTTAAAAAAAACAAGATGCCCGATCGCCAAACCCTATTTTCCCCTCGCCTCTGCCGCCGCCGCTGCCATCTCCGACGGTACGTGGCCGACGGGGAAATATAGTCGCCGGCTGCTGGCGGGATCCCAGTAATCTCGACGCGTTGTGCGCGTAGTCGATGCCCACAACCGCCGAGGTCGGGCTGACGTTGCCGCCGTCGTCTTCCCCGCGTGATGTTCGCCCTCACGCCTTCGTCACCGGCCAATATCAACGCTTTTGTCATGTCTGACGGCGGCAACGAGGTACGCAAGCCCTTGTCATAGTGATTTCAAAACAGATTTTAGTTGCGACGATGTTACGTGGTGTATATAAAAACATGTATAGATGGAGGTGGAAATCGGATATGACGGTAATGATGGCGGTAGCGAGGACGGATCATTATCATTGGATGTAGACGAACATGTCACGGAAAATTATATGAATTTGGATGAGTCTTACATGGCAATGTAAGTAGTGTGCATGTTCTCAAGCATATTAAATACAAGCAACCGTGATGACACTAACATGTACTGTTTGACTTTGCACAGGTATGTGGGGTTGATGACAATGAGGATATGGATGTAGATGATTCATATGCTGAAAGCATTAACCATGTAAGTTTAAAATTATGCAGGTTAGTTTAAAGTGACATGACGCATCAAATCTTACATATCATATTAAAAATTTGCGCAGATGGATGTGGAAGGGTACTATGAGTGGAATATATTAGATGATGCGAATGACCAAAACGATGTCGATGCATCTTATAATGACAGCTCGAGCGAAGTAAGTACTGCAAAGTGAATATATATGATAGTCGTCATACAACAACTTACTGACATATAAGGTTGCTTCGGGTATCGAGTTTTATGCCTGGCGTGAGCTACCACCGTGGTTCCCATTTGCTGGAACCGGCATCTACGATTGCTACGACCGCGGTTAGTACTTGTTGAACCGGTGGTGGCAATTGCTACAACTAGGCATGCGAGGTGCTGGAACCAATGTCCGCTGGTGCTGGAACTGAACGCGGCCTTGCCGCCGATGCATTATTTTTGTTGGAACCACTGTTCTTTTCTGCTGGAACTGACTAGTGTTTTTGCTACAATCGGTGTTGTTGTTGTTGTGATTTTTTTGCTGGGATCGATGTTATTTTTTGCTGGAATTGGCTAATTTCTTTGCTTGAACCAGGTTTTTGAAAAAAGATGTTGGAACACGCGGGCGGTGAAAGTTGATGACAAACAAAAAGACAAGAAAAAGGGGCCCTAGCCTATCACATGCGAAGCACGGGAGCTCCTGTATGCCGTTCTTTGTGGCAAGTAGTCGTCCAATCACACAGGGACAGTCTACTTGGGCCGGCCCATTGTGGTGCGAGGGTAAAAATTCGCAATACTTGGGATTCAAACCTGCGACGTCGCGCTACAGTGTGCTCGAGCGAAGCCAATATGACCAAACACTCTTGCGGCAAATATGCATCAGTAACTACAAGAACTATCAAAGGATCAAACTTAAATCTCGTTGAAAAATAGTGTTTTTTTCTAAATTTTCCGGAAATCATGAACTCTTTTCTAAACGGGAACATATTTTGTAATTCCAAAATAAAATTTGGAAAAGCGGTCTTTTTTGGAACTCCTAAGAAAATGGAAACATCAACATTTTATAAAATCTGTAGACAGTTTTTGAAAACGGGAATATTTTTTGAAGTTCCGTATAGTTTTAGAATAACCTTCTGAACAATTTTTGAAAAGAGAAAAATACATTTGAGAACACGATTTCTTTTTTCAAAATTTGTGAACAATTTTCTAAACTCTTGCAAAAATGGAAATATGAACATTTTTAAAAAATTGTGAACTATTTTTAAAAGCAGAAATATTTTTCAAAATTACAAAATTTTTTTGAAAAAGTTGTAAACATTTTGAAAGAAAACATACCGAACAAAATTTAAAAAACGATCATTTTTTAAAAACTGCGAACAATTTTGAAATATGAACATTTTTTGAACTCCCGAAAAAATGGACATTTTAAGAAATTTTGTAACATGAACATTTTAAAAATTTGAGAACAACTATTTATAATGGGAACATTTTTTGAAACTCTGAACTTTTTTCAAAAGTTTAAACATTCATTGAAAATCATGGACATTTTTTAGATTGACGAACAAAAAAACACATAATGGTTGTAAAAAAATATAAAATAAAATTAAAGAAATAAAAATAATATGACAGGAAAGAAAAGAAAAGGAGAAATAGAAACAAAAGAAAAATAAAATGAAGAGGGGAAATGGAGAGAAAAGAAAAAAAGGAAAAAATAGAACGAGGAAAAAACGGTTCAGGAACCTTCTATAAGTTTCCAGAACCAGAATAAACTGGCTGGAAACCTCTAGAAGGTTCTTAAAACAGGGGCCGTTGGAACGCTTAAACGTGTCGGCCCAGTGGAACGATCGCCTGATGGCACCTTGCTCTGACCTGAGCTATGCAACAACGAGATCCCCCTCGATCTTTGTCGGATGTGCTTGACGGTCCCCCATAATACGCTAACTTGGGGACTTTTTAGTCCATCTTTTCCAAGAGTCTCCGCTAGTTGAACCGCGTCCAGTAGACGACCACTTCCGCTCATCCTCTTCGTCAGCTCTTTGATAGGGATCAAAAACAGGGGTTCTGGAGCCAGTTTCTCAAATCGTAAGTAGATCCAATCCAGGGCAGTTGATAAGTGAGGTTCTCCGGTCGAATGGATTGGGATTGCGGTTTCGCTGGGCTTACTTTCTTGATGAGGTTTAAGGTATAGCAAGTAAGGCGATGCCTCCTCCCTGATTGCAGAAATTGTTGACTTTAGAAAAGGTTCAACAAGAACTATAGCAATAAAGGAGTCAAGCAATAATGAGGGAACTTGACCCACACCTGACGAAAGAGTTTGGTTGCTCGAAGGAAGCAGAAGCACTTTGATAAACAGATTTGATCTTTACCGACTCAATTAAGGTATTAGTGTTTGTTCTATTAGACAAAAAAATCGCATTTTTTGCGACCCGGTGCCGCAGGACTGTTCCTAGCCTCAAGGAGTGAATCCGAGAGGCGTGACTGGAGCAACTGAGTGGGTACTGGGAACCGTAGATATGAGGATAGATCTACCGGAGAGGGAGAAACAAGATCTCGCGGAGTGGAACCCACTCCTCTAGTCCTGTCTTGAGCTTAGCGCTGACAAAGAGATCCATCCATTTGATTTTCCCAAGAGACTGGTTTGATTCTAGGCCCGGTCGCCTTTCTATGAAGGCAAGCAGCCCAGCCCCCTTGTTGAAATTTGGATATTAAGGTTAATGCGAGGGCAGGGTATCTACTCGCTTTCTTGCCTTATCACGAGGGCATCTGCCTAAGCACCGGCACCCCCACCACGCTTACGGCTCTATACCTACTAGACCTGTATTCGGTAAAGCTTTCTTTCTATATGCTAATTCTCATGCAGTTCATATTGTCGATATGAGTCTAATTGCCTCGCCCACATTCCAGAGTGCAATGAATGCAACTCAGAAGCCATTCTTATCTGTCTATGCCCCATATCTTGGATCCGGGTCTGCGCCAAACCTTTGCCCATGCCGAAAAAGAAGCCAAGTCCGATTCAATAATTACCTTTCTTTTGTCTCTATCTTTGGACTGTATCAGAAACTAAAGGATACTATAACCAAAGCTTAAAATGGGGGGATTTTCTCATCTTGAGGTGTCGGGAGGAGTAAAGGAGATTGACTCTTCTCAACGGCTTTCGCGCTAGTTGCTCAATCTGTTGCTTGTTCGGAAGAATCCGCAAATGAATATTCTTTATTTCCTCTCGGACAGGCCCTCTTTTTTCATTCGAATTCGAATGTACATATTTTTCCTGAGCCAGGATCAAACTCAGATTTTGACTATGATTAGGCGTGGACAGGATTCGATTTCCCCTGTGCGAGACCCGGACAGCTTGACTCAACATGCGTCCAATAAGAAATTCCACGAAGCCCCTCGAGCACTAAAAAAAGAAGAAACCATGATCAGGCAGACGGGGTTCTCGCACAGGCCGACTCTCACGAAACGAACAACATGGACAAATGTTAAAGTATCAATCAAAATATCGGATGGTTAGGAGGGTCTATTGAGACTTGATTAAATCTCAGTTAGCAAACTCATTTGTAATTTGTAAACGGGTTTGCTATTTCTCAATTGGTTGAGAAAATAGCTATAGCTCAATTGATGCTATAGCCATGAGATTATACGTAGAGATTCGTGTTGTTTTTCTGCTTTTAGTACTTGATTGTTGTTTCGCTTTTTTATTGTTTTTCACAGGAGACGTTGGATTGAACTCCAAGCGTTTTTCCGTACTTTTTATATAAAAACAGAGAGACTATTCCTCACTCAACTTCCGAATAGTTATATTTCTTTGTCAAAATTTCGAGCCGTATGCTCCATTTGTATTTAGACGAATCTTATTGTCTAGCTCGGAATCAAATTGATTTATATATACTCATTTATCAAAGGCCTAAAAGAGGAAAAAATGGAGAAACAATCATTTCTCGCACCGTTTTAAGGCAAATCCTCACAAGCTAGTACAAGTTTTATAGTCGATCACTCCTGCCTGTTTTTAGTGCTTGTCTCTTTTAAGGCCGTGATCCAAGATTGTGGATAATTTATATTGTATGCCAATACTCCATTTGTTGGGGTTTATAAGGCCTAATAAGCAGTTCAAATTTATCTTTGAGATTAATTATATATGGTAAGTATGCTATAAAGATTATACCATCAATTCATATTAAAAAACAATCAAATGATATTATTCTATGACATATCTATATCTATACTACTTTATAGTGTACGAGTTTTGAATTTGGTTCCCTTCTATCTCCTCCTATCATCCCAAACCAAATATCAGCCGTTGATTCAGCTCGCTGTGCTAAAATCTACCGTTAGATATTAACTAGACCCAATCGAATGATCTCAAGGATTCGCAGTCGTCCCGCGCGCGCTCAAGTTTTGGGCGCCATCACCGCGCGGGAATGGTTTTCTGGAAGCACCTAGAGTGTCCCCACCTAAATAAAATACCGATACAAAAAACAAGCCCCGCCCCATCTCTCTTGGCTGAAGCAGACTCTGTTTCTTCGCATCTGCACGCCCCCGCTGTCGCTCCGTACTCGCGCCGCCACAACTCGACAGCTCGGCCCTCCACCGCCGGCCGCCGGCCGCCGGCCGCGACAAGAGCTCCCCAGTTTCTCATCTGTGCCAATTCGACTCCAATCGCTCAAACTTGGGCTGCCCAGAAGTTTCCCCTCAGGCGCTTACCATCCCTGAGTACTGTTCCACGTGCTCACCGCCACCGCTTCCTGGCATCTCCGCCCATACGTGCCTCAGGCCAATCCACCCCGGAAGTTGCTGCCGCTGCAGGTGCTAGCAGCCGGATGGTATACCAGTGCAGCCCAACCGATATGAGCACAACCTCACGCACCGGCAGCTTCGATGTGAAGAGGTAAGATACCATTGAAAAATTATAGAGGTGGTGCTAAGTTCTTTAATTTTCTGTATATCTTTTATTACTGTATATTAGATGCCATGAATCTGAACCCATATTTTGTATTTCAGTGTAGAAATCAAGAAATATGTCAGAGCATATTCTGCCCACCACGTGTTTGAGTTTATGTCCACAAAGTTTTTTTTCGTTTCATTTCTGATATACTTCCGTGTAAGTGTTATAGCCATTTAAAAGCTCGTCTTCATTGATTTTAACGTTTGATTTATTTATATATATATATATATATATATATATATATATATATATAAAATAAATGCGTGCATGTTCCACTGTACCATGACAAAATGTGTACTGACCAAAGCATCAATACTGTCTAATATTATTGGAGTTTGTATCAAGTAATATGCAAAAAGAAAATGGTTTGTTGCAATAATTTTGATGTGACTTAAGCTTGGCGTGTATATACTGCTGCATTATCTTCCTATGCTTGTGCTAATGGTGTCTACTATGTTGCTCGGTGACTTATATTGCGGACAATTATCTAGGAAGCAAGTGAAAGGAAATTCAAGTAACCATACAACATCCATTGGAATGCCAAGACGGGCTCCTTTTCAAGATATTACAAATGTGGTTGACTCACATAGTTTATCAAAGATAAAACAAGGTATATTTTTAATATTTTTGGTCACCATATTTTTTAAACAAGATTACAGCTTCTTAGATGTTGATATATAAATGAAAATAAACCTATGCCTTGTGTGTTAAAAAGAATGCTCACAGATTGTTTGAAATATTCTATTCATTTCAGCGCAAAATATTCTTGGTTCAGCGGATCATCCAATTACTGGGACGAAACGATCAGTCAATCCATCTGGCATATCCATACAGTCAACTACTCCTTCGGCTGGACACATAACTCTACCAATAGATGCTTCCGAGCGTAAGCGTTATCGTGATCGGGAAAGATACTCGCGGATGACTGCAGAACAGTGTGCTGCCTACCTACAAAGAAACCGTGAGTACAAACGGAGAAGGAAAAATCCCGTTGAAGTTAGTAATAATGTACAATCTGGGAGTCAAACTTGTAACTGTACCAGTTTAAGCATGCAAGCAACAACTCTCGCCAGTACAAGAACAGAAGGTATATATTAATGCAATAATATTCTGTATTATTTTTTAATAACATGAATGGTCACTCGATCAGATTATGTTTTGTTTATCTCCGTGCATTTCTGATAATTAGAACATTAACATCCATTTACTACTCTGTTTTTTATTTGTCAATAAATATTATAATATATGTTTTTTTTTTGCTGGAACACAGACCAATATTGGAGGTTTAAACTTTCTGTCCTACAATATCCTTTGAGTTGGCATAATCAGTCTGGTTGCTAAAAATTAGACCGTGATCAGTCCATCTGACATATTAACAACATGTAATGTATCGACAGGTACTGGTCAACATAAGCGTATAGCAGCATTCCTGGACAAGGGCAGTGGACATAAGAGAAGGAGACTGTCTAATGGGGCAAGTTGTAGTACTACTGGAAAGGAAACACATGAACATGTTGTAGCCAATGAGCATGAAGACCATGACAGCACCATCTATGTCCCAAATGGTTGTTTTCCTGCTCTAGAAGGTAATACAATTGTTAAGGTGTACATAGGTATTTATAATGTATCGATCATTCTCAACTTTCCCTCTCCTAAAACATTAATTTACTAATTGACAAATTAATGTGTAGATGAATTTGGGCAATCCGAATATATGACCGAGGATGATGATGAAGATGATGAGAGTTACATATTCACCGGACATGGTACGAATTAGTATGTGTTCTCAGTATAAAACAATGATTACTACCATTGCGACACTGTTTCCTCACTATTAGAAAAATGGACAGGAACTGAATGCATATCATCATATCAAGACCCAAACCATGCAAATTGTGGAATACAAGATGATCCTTTTGATCGTATATATCGGAGTGTACCAAGTGGCCATCATGTTTTGGAGCCAGTACTTAACTGCACACATTGCAATGCAAAACGGTTCCAGTATGAGAATCCAACATTTTGCTGCATGGGTGGCAAGGTCAAGATAGTACCTCCAACTGTTCCTGCTGAAATGCGCCGACTATACACAAGTCAAGATCCTGATGCGAAGTACTTTCAGGATAATATCCGGTACTTCAATTCTCACTTTGATCTTGGAGATATTGAAGATTTGTTATATTCCATGGGAAAGGACATCAAGACCTTTGATCTTCCAAATCTGTTGGATGCTGATGGCCTAGATAGCTTAGAGGCTAAAGAACTGACCGAAGAAATGTCTATTAAAGTTGCTAAAGAAGACCTGGAGCTGGAGGCAACTCTAAACAATGAACAACAACTTGCTTTTGATGAAATAATGGATCACGTGTTGCACACGAAGGGTAAGGTCTTCTTCATCGATGGTCCAGGAGGTACAGGAAAGACGTACCTTTATAAAGCTTTATTGGCTAAAGTACGATCCATGGGGTTAATAGCCATTGCAACAGCAACATCTGGCATTGCAGCTTCTATCATGCCTGGTGGCCGGACTGTGCATTCGAGATTTAAAATACCGATCAATGTTCAAGAGGATATTGTGTGCAACATCAATAAGCAGGGTGGGACATCTGAATTACTTCGAAGAGCATCTTTGATAATTTGGGATGAAGTCGCATGACAAAACGACAAGCTGTTGAGGCGCTGGATAGATCCCTGCAAGATATTACAGGTAATAGATCACAGTTTGGAGGAAAAGTAATTGTGTTCGGAGGAGATTTCTGTCAAGTCCTTCCAGTAGTTAGACGTGGCACTAGAGCCCAAATTGTTAATGCCACTCTTAAAAAATCTTATCTATGGAAGGATATAAGACAAATTAAACTCTGGCGCAATATGAGAGCACAAAAAGATCCATGGTTCTCTGATTTTCTCTTGAGAATTGGCAACGGTGTTGAAGAATCAATTGGTGAAGACTATGTGCATTTACCTGAAGAGATGGTTATAGGTTCCACAAATTTAGGTGCCTCGGTTAGTAAGTTGATAAACGAAGTATTTCCTTCACTTGACAAGAATGGAAGATTGCCGTCTTATATAAGTGCTCGTGCCATTCTTTCCACAAAAAATGAATACGTGGATGAATTAAATGTGAAGCTTATAGACCTATTTCCTGGAGAAGAGAAGGTCTACTATAGTTTCGATTCAGCAGTGGATGATACTCACAATCACTACCCACCCGAATTTCTAAATTCTCTCACACCTAATGGCCTACCTCCACATGTTCTCAGGTTGAAAATAAATTGCCCTGTGATCTTGCTTCGGAATTTAGATCCTCATAATGGATTATGCAATGGCACAAGGCTTATTATTAAAGCATTTCAAGATAATGTTATTGACGCTGAAATTATCGGAGGACATCATGCTGGAAAGCGAGTATTCCTTCCAAGAATTCCTTTGTACCCTTCTGAAGATGATGTGCTTCCCTTGAAGTTCAAGAGAAAGCAATTTCCAATTCGTCTTAGCTTTGCAATGACAATCAATAAAGCTCAAGGCCAAACCATTCCACATGTTGGTATCTACCTTCCAGAACCTGTTTTCTCTCACGGTCAACTATATGTTGCATTGTCTCGAGGAATATCAAGGCAAACAACAAGAATACTTGCCAAGCCAAATAAGGATATTGACCCATCGGGAAAAAGTACCAAAAATATTGTCTATAAGGAGGTTTTGGCATGATTAGTGTACAGAATGCAGCACTGCCTTTGTTTCATATATGTGAGCATGCTTTGCTTTGTCTTATAATATTGGTATGTTGATAACTGTTGCGATCTTTTTATATAAGTATAAGCATATATTAGAATCATGAATAGCAATAGGCTTTATATTCTAATCTGTTCTACAAATACATGAACACGTACTGTTTTCTCTTCGGAGAAAGTATGGATGGAGTGTTGCGCTACTATTGTCAACTTTTTTATTGGTGTAGTTATAGGTTTGTGTCTAGAATATCATCTATTAGATTCAGGTCCTTGTTCTATGATGAATACGCTGAATCATTTTTATGTGCAAGCCATGAATTTGCTTCACTAAGCTGAAATTTAGACATACATTGTTTGATTCTGCTAGCCTTAGATTGCACAGAACCATGTTTGACATTGCAGACTGGTTTATACTATAGAAGGCGTCGTTTCTATATTGTCGTTAAATACTTCTTCACCTAAGAATTTTTTGTCTCATTAATTAATTTGACACTCTCTTTGTTGGCAGGGTTAATTGGAATCATGTGCCTTTCTGGATCTTGAACTGGCGATCTCCGTGAATAAGAGGGATCTCTCCTCCTTGTGTTTCCTGTTCGACAAAGTAAAGAAGAAACTTGCTTCTCCATGCTATTTCAGGGTTTCTTTCAAGGGTATAAGGAGAGTGTAATCCTTTAGTAGTCCATAGTTTAGCTATGCAGGCGTCATTAGTTTCTGGTTAGATGATACCAAGCGCCTTGCCTTGGAATATTTTGTAAATTGTTTAACAGCGCGTTGCAATAAAGTTTTCTCTTTCATGTAAAAGAAATGTTAGCCATGTGCTTTTATGATCTGTGTGGTAATGCTAAGCTGGTCAAACTACTCTATGTGAGAGTGAAATGTTAAACTGAGCAAACTGCTTTGTCATGTTTCACTGAATATGCACCATACATCACGCCCAGTGGCGGAGGTAGAGGGTGTCCAGGGTGGGCCATGGCCCACCCTGAGATTTGGAAATACTTTTCATATACATAGAAGAAAGGCTAAAAACTAAAAGAAAATAAATAAATGTACATGTACACTAGCACTGCTGGCCCACCCTGGCCCAGTGGGCTAGGTCCGCCACTGATCACGCCCATTGCACCTACAGGCAGAATCACTGGTATATTTAACGCCATTTTCATTTCACACAAGATAACTCCAACATTACAATTTCATCAACAAAATACTGGCATTTCATTCCTATACTTTGGACCATCCCCACTACCACACTTTGACAAAATAATAATACTGTTTTCATTGCAGATCTCAGTAATTCTTCGCACACAAAAGAAACTTTATGTTCGTCTACAGGGAGTACCCCCCCCCCCCCCTATGATGTGCTATCTTTGAAACTTTGCTCCCTGACGGCCTGGCGGATTTTCCCAAGCATCAGGGTCAGCGGCTCAGGATAGTGGGGGGCGTCGCAGTTTTGAGAGAGGCGAACCGTTCGTGCACTTTCACAAACTGAATTTTTAGAAGCCACTCTCTTAGTATTATTATTACTAATTTATTTGTACTGACGAACATGTGGAGACGTGCATTGCACGTGCATTTTTACTAGTATTTTATATATTACTCTTCATTAGCGGTGGTTGCTATTCTGGTATGCTGGTCCTACGTGGTCTTACCATGACGACTTCTCGACTGCCTACTACAACAAGTTTTGCCTGACTCCGACGAGGAAGGGGCGATGACGACGTCACTCCGTCGACTCGCTTCAATTCTTGTAGTCGTCGCTAGGTGGTCTATGAATCTGGATGTAATTTTTATTATTTCTGGTATTCGTTGTACTGTTATGACTGGAGATGAATAGATCGGAAGTTTTCTAGCAAAAATAATATTATTGATCTAATTAATTGTGAGAGTAAAGCCTTATAAACCAGATGGAGGGAGTAGTATCCAGAAAGGGCTAGGTACGTAGTTTTTTTCCACAGCTCAATAAAATAAAAAATAGGTTTTTATTAGGGAAATAAAAAACAGGTTTTTTCAGCTAAAATAAAAAATAGGTATGTGCTAGTTTTTTTTTTGAGAGAGAGCTATTTTTTTTTCTTAGACGAGGTACGTAGAGTTCTGGCCCAAAGTATATTGGGCCTGGCCCAAAATAGATTGACTCCAATGTTTAAAAAGGGACCAAAAGAGTGCTACTGTACTCTGCAGCCCAACAAAGCTGTCTCGGTTCTCTCTCTCTGAAAAAAACAAAAAGACTAACCATCTCAGTGCTGTACGACGACGACGCGTGGCGGTCGGCGGCAGCTCAGTGGCGCGGTGGCTCCGGCCGTCGGCTGCGGTGTGCGGAGGCGCCGAGGAGGATCGAGGAGAAGCAGCGTCGATGCGGTCGCGACGGAGCGCGCGAGTGGGGTCGGCGCTGGAGCCGCTCGGATGCCGGCTCCGTCGGCCCAATCGACGGCGACCGGATCTAAGCGGCGCCCGCACGCCGCCGAGGGTGAACAAGAAGCCGAAGCGAGGAGCCGAGCCTCCCCGAGCCCAAGCCTCCCTCGTGTCTACTCTAGCGTCCAGGTAGCGCGCCAAAAAGGGCTTCAGGCAGATCTGCTCCAGGTACCACCCGCCCAACCAAAGCCTCTTTTTACCGCAGCCATCGTCAGTATAAAAATGTGAGATGCCATTATCCTTTTTAGACTTCAAACAGGAAGTTCAAGATGGGGATAAAAGGTGAAATGCTACACTTTAAAAAAATTAGAGCAAGTGATAAGGGTGATGGAATATTTTGGGTGGAATAAATCGACGAATTCGGATTGAGAAAAGGGAATAAAGGGGCACCAATAGTGCTCTGCATGTCTAGAACCTGGAGCTTGATAAAAATGTCCTTGTCTTTCAAACAAAACCATTTTTTCCTAAGCAATCTCCCAGTGCTCCCAGGTATATTGTCTTGTGCAGTGCCGGATTTTTCTTTTATCACCGGATAGTATCCGTAGCTGTCAAAGCACTGCTTGCTACGCGGAGTTTCCGCTGCATGGGATGAAAATCTGTATATGCCGTAGCGCGTGCTTTGCACATGAGCTTCCTCTGAGGGAACAAAGGAAGGAATAGTATTCTTTGGGGACACGGGGAACAATCTTTGCAAATCATAATTGAATTGGAATTTTAAGCTTAGAATCCTTTGCCTTTTTGAGAAAGCAGAGTACCGTTTTAGTTGTAGTATGGACTGAACTTCACCTTCACCAGATCAGTACCCATTCACAGGAAAGATTTATTAGATTAGATTTTCACCAGTTGGTCATTGATTTGATTTGCCCGTCGACATCCCATGGTTGGATCGACAACGAACATTGTTTAGTGCAAACAGTATTTGCAACCGGTAACGTCTTTACCTTTGCACTTCAGTGTGGAGTTGATTCCTCTGCAAACCAGCAGCGGGAGAAGCATCGACTCAACCTTGCTCTTGCCCTGCCGTTTATAGCACTAAAGCATCCAGGTCAGAAAACCAAAGCTGTATGGTAGATGGTAACTGACCGATTCTCTTCGTTGAAAAGGGAACACCTTGCTGATGTGTCTACACTTGATTAATGTTTTGATATTTTTTGATGGTGGTCAATCTGGCTAGTGTGGACGCTTGTTCCAATGATCTGCAACAGATCGGTTTCCACAATATGCCACACAGAGGAGCAATTGCCGCATAAATAAATATGTTAAATTGCATGAAAGTATGTTTATTCTAGATTAGATTGTGAAAAACCCAAATGAACTTGTAAGTTAGTAGTAGAACTGCCCAGTTGTTGGAAATCTGTAAATACAGTGTGCCTTGGTGAAAAACATACTCCTTTTTTAGATACGGAAATCCTTATCACCAAACTTCTATCATTTATATTCATATATTACGCTGCAGGTCTTACTTGGTCTCTGAGAAACAGGGTTATTCATGTTTCTTCTACTCACGTTTGAGTTCCTGATGACAACAGAGGGAAAGGAACAGACATACTTAGGGTAGTCCCGACAGATCCTTTTCATGCAAATAAAACAGTACGGACAGCTGACTAGAAGTGAACATGGAACCTCTTGAATTATTGCGTAAAGGTGTGATTTGGGAGAATATATGTTGATCAGAATAGGTTTTGTGAATGTCTGTAGGTAATGCACGTATGCAGAGAATCGATTCTGAAGTGGCTATATATATTTAACCCCAATAATACAATCTGCCCCTGGCATATAATGCCACTTCCAACTTTAGTACTATCTTTGGGAGGTTGCACAACATCTAGAATGGACAAGACATACAAACTCTTTATTAAATTAAATTAGTAAAAGGTAAAATGTTAACTGAAGAGAATTAGCTTTACCTATTTTCTTTTCCAGTCTGGAGTTTCAGCTCCATGCAGCCATGGCTCCACCCTCTAGCGCTGTTTGATGCAGATAGGTCCAGATAGGAATGTCTGCTACTTTCTTAATTTTTAGTTGTGTGATAAGGTTTTCAATCATGCTTTGCCTTGTTTATCGTGCCTTTCCAATAATATTTTTGTGTGTTGATGCTGTAGAGAAATATTAGAGGGAGTTTGTAGGAAGAGTGTTATGATTAGTACTCCATCTTCACCAAGCAATTTTGTAATGGACAGTGATACAAACCCTGATGAAGCATCCAACGGTTATTGAGTTTTGAGTTATGGCTCCATGGAGCCAAGAAACTTTTTCCTTTTCTTGTTCACTGTTTTCGCTTGAAATAATAAGCCTACTAAGTCCTGAGCTACTAGTATCTTCATTGAACTGTTAATTGTCACCATGAATCTTGTAGACCATTTTCTTAAAAGTTACATGCATCTATTTTGGCCTTTCCACTTTTCCAGTTATTTTTCTGCCTACCATTGTGCACTACAGAACAGAGGATGACAAATATCCAGCATATTGTACTTTTCTCGCAGGAAAATATATTGTTATACACAGCTGCACGCTTAATCAGGGATGCCCATACAGGAAGCCGGTAACGAAGCTAGAAGCACATTTACTCTGTAATTGATCTAGAGCACATTTACTCTGTAATGGATTTACACATGTAACAGTATGATTCCATGGATACAACACTTACAAGATTTGCATTGAGCCTGTATGTATAATAAGGGGAATACATATGAGAAAGGCTAATTTAAACAATTCATTTAAGCTGAAATTTTAGCCAGCATTTTTACTACAAAACTATATTTACATTTTCTGTACAGTTGAATTTATTCAAATTCGTTTATGAACTTTTATTTTCCTCACTTTAATTGTAATTGCCGGCCTCGTTTTTTTTATCTGCCTTTCTTTTTCGTTCTTACAGTTACTGAAGTAATGTGGCATTTTGGTCTAAGGTGGGGGCACTAGGATTTTCTATTAGCCACACAAAGTGTGCATAACTGCTAGATCTGCACCTCCCCAGGTACATATTGTGGAAGAATAAAAATCTAAAGAATATATCCTTTGATCCTAATTCCTCACACCATTGTCCAGGGATAAATTAAAAGACCTTAAACTAACAATTTCTCTGAAAAAAGAGAGAAAAGGTGGCCAGTAATATATAGCAGAAAACAAGTTACTGATCAGGCTATATTATTGTGCTGAATTTGTTGCTCTTGAATCTTGTAATATTCATGGTGTCGATTCAGTCTCGAGCTATTTTTATGGTCCAACTAATCAACTGTGTTTGTACTCCCTCCGTTCCTAAATATTTGTCTTTTTAGAGATTTCAAATGGACTACCACATACGGATGTATATGGACATATTTTAGAGTGTAGATTCACTCATTTTTGCTCCGTATGCAGTCACTTGTTGAAATCTTTAGAAAGACAAATATTTGGAAACGGAGGGAGTAGTATTTAAGTAACTCTTTAAGCAACATGCATGAAAGACTGGTTTATACTTGCATGCCCGGTAGACACCATTCTTACTCTGCATTTGCCTGCCTGCACATTTACAACTGAACTGCTGTAGCCCTAGCTTGAAATTTAGATCATAATTATAAAACCAGTGAGGTGTCCGTGCCAATGAAAAGTTGATTTGTGCGTATATACACAAAACATTTGCCTGAATTACCTTAATCAAATTATGTTACTGAGACAACTATTTGATTTTTGGAGTAGTTAATTATAGCGCAATTACATTTATGTTTGGAAGAATCAGTTAGTACACATTCAGAAGTAATATACCGCGGGGTAGACTCAGGATGTAACACTAAAATTCTCCTATCTTTGGCACCACTTTTCTGTTGCATTGTGGTCTTTCTTGGTTCTCCCTGTCCTTTTTTCTCCATTCACCCTTCAATCTGGATAGCTCAGTTAGAAAGGCTAGGTCAGAGCATCTCTGTGCCTCCAAAGCCGCCCTGGATTCGCAATTATTGAGGCGCCTCCACTATAAAAAGGCAACCATCCACAAGAAGTAAGAACACAGCGAGCAAGCAAGCAAAGCACACAACAAGGACAAGACAGCAGCTGAGAACCCTAGTACTGAACCAAAAGCCTTCACAGGGTATGTGACCCTTCCCGTTTTTCTCTTGTTCTTTTGGACGATTTGTTTAAGACCAAGTTCCTTTATTGTTCTTCCGGCTCATCTATCAGACTGGGACCATTTGCCTATGTAATCTTCTTGAAAAAGGCCATATACTCTTATTCTTGTTCTTAATCTACTAATAGTTGCTCAAAAAGTATTTGTGCAAGCGTAAGTGTGATGCATGTGATGTGCATAAGATTTTAAATCCTAGCTAAACAGATTCAATTGGTTCTTTCATAGATTAAACTGACTAGTTTTGTTTTCGTTATTTTTATTGGCTAATTAGCATGTTCTCTCTTTGCATAGCGTTTTGCTTGCCTTGTATTTTCCACCTTTTTGGGGCACCATCTAAAAATATTATCTTATGTATCTACATGTGCAAATGATAGAGATGGAGCACCGACTTAGCCTAATTTAGTTAAGGCGACCTTGATTTTGTTTCTCTGCTGCCTTGTCTAGCCTGTACAATATTCCTCCTTTTAGTTTGTGTTTACATGGGCTATGTGCAGTACGAGCATCTTAAGTACATGTGTTCTCATTCTTGGTTTTCTAGCTCATAATCACATTGGCCCAGGACATATTCCCATACATATAATTACCACAGTACTATGGTTCTGTAATATCTCTATGCTCATACTAAACATATATGGAGCAATGAGCTAATAATTAGTAGTACTTCAGGTATAACTTATGTCTAGTTCTTTTCTTCCCTTTTTGTCACTAACTTGTTGACGCATCCATGCATGCATGTATACAGGGCTTACTGCGAATGAACACCCAGAGGAAGCCTGGAGACTGGAACTGCAACTCGTGCCAGCACCTCAACTTCAGCCGCCGTGACTTCTGTCAGCGCTGCCGTGCCACGCGCTCGGATCTGCAGCTCGGAGACGGCCGCTGTATAGGTGGTGTGCTGACCTCCCTGGACGTTCGCCCAGGTGACTGGTACTGCAATTGCGGCTACCACAACTTCGCCAGCCGCTCCAGCTGCCTCAAGTGTGGCACCATCGTGAGGGACTTCCCCGCAGGCCAGGGTGGCACTGGCGCTGCTGAGAGCGGTGGAGTTCGTGCTGGGTGGAAAACTGGTGACTGGATATGCACAAGGTGAGCTATAGCTTCGCTTCAAACATAGATGTCATCCTTATAACCTGTATGTATCCTTTATCCTGATATATCTTATGCATGGCAAGAAACAGTAGCATGCAGGCCTACATATTTTGAGATGAAAGTTAACTGAATAACAAAACTTATAGAACATTCTCTTGTGGAATAGTTTTTGAATCATGTTTTGACACAAAACTATTTGTGTCTGTCTATTTCTTCCAGGCCTGGCTGTAATGTGCACAATTTTGCAAGCAGAATTGAGTGCTATCATTGCAATGCACCTAGGGAAGCAGGTATATTGTCTTCAATTTGCAACTTATATGTTCTTTTGGTGCCTTGATGTACAACTACTCTTTGATCAAATACATGCATGTTTTCGAACCTGCATGCAACACTCAATGCAAAAGAGCTAAAAAAAAACTGTTTGACAACAGTTAATTGTGGTAAAAAATTACTTGTAGCTGTCTAATCAAGCAACCCCGAAACCATTTGTTTGCACTGCAATTTGCAAACCTTCATCCAATATCTATTCTCTGTGCCCTAAAATGGAACCGTTCTGTTGTACCAAAATAAACAGGCACCGGGAAGTAAGGATCAACCATGCCGACCGAGATCGAGAGGCGTGACGCGATGGCTTAGGACGAGACCAACCATTGTCACACTCGCAAGCTGCGATCCAGGAAGAATAAAACTACAGAGTAGTATATATGATGTATTGCCACCTGTTATACTACTACAACCGTTGCATGGTTGCGAGGGCAGGAGAAGTTCCCTTAGCTTCCAGAATGTAACGCGTGCATGGTATCGTCGCGCCTCGTTTACGTTGGTCGAGGCGTCGCTCATATTGTACGGTTTGGATTACTTGAATAAATATTCTTAACCATCCTTATATGTATTGTGTAACTGTTGATACGCTTGTGTTTCTGTTTCCTTTCCTCTCTGTTACTTGCCTGGATTTTTCGATGACATCATGTTGTTTCTGAAACCTAGACGTAGAGAAAAAATTCCGAAGCCGGGCATGGATGATCCCTTCTCGAAATTTTAGCTAAATCACATCTTTTATGTTTCGGAAACTTGTGAAAAATAATCCATGCATGTCCATTGTAAATATTGGTAGGAAGATATGTCCATTGGCAACTGGCGCAAAATTCATATATTGCCTAGCTTGCTAGAGTTTGAAAGCAACATCATATGGGTTTAGAGTTTGAAACCTGGACGTGAAAACTTCTATGTATGATCATTTATATGGGTGTGACCAGGCTTGTTAAAACGCCTGTTTCATCCATGATTCTAGTTGAATTCTCAGGATTGACATACAAATTTGCATACTACGTTTCCTTTCCTCTAAGCCTCATGTTTTCTAGAACTCAAGAGGAACATTTTTTTTTCAATTCTTTGTTCCTCAATCTACTTCGAGATTAGAACTCATTTCATCCTGTGTAAAACTAATGACTATCCAAATCCTTCCATCAAAAGCCAGTGGTCTAGGTGCTTTGTCCAAGATTTGCAAGTTCGTCTGGGTACATTAATATCTTCTGTTCTTATACATGAAGCTTAGAGCATGGTTAATAATATCGGGCCTGCTAAAAATCAGTTGACTGAGATTTAACGAAGTCTCAGTCGACCATGCAACATTTTTTTGACCGTATGCAGCATTTTTTCATACCGGTTGCAACATTTGTTTTGTTGGTTGAAGCATGTCATCCCTCCTCAGTTGTAGCACGTCATCGCACCGGTTGCAACATCCTTCGTTGACGGTTGTAGCATTTTAGTTAGAACAGTTGTAGCATTTGTTGTTGTTGCTTGCAATACCATCGCAACATTTTTCGTCGCCGTTTGTAGCATATAGATGTGCGCTTGTAGCAAAAAAAAAAAACGCTGACGTCACTCGACTGAGACTTTGTTAAGTCTCAGCCGACTGAGTTCTAGACACACCCTAATAATATAGCCAGTAGGCTATATAAAACTGTCATTAAAAACTAACAATATCATTCACTCAGGGCACCTCTAGCCGATCCCATAAATAATAGAGGAGTAAACCTTACTAGAGTATATTTACTTCCCTAAAGAAATGTTGTTCCTAGCCGAACTCCCAAATTTAGTGGAGTAAAACAAAATCAATGCAAATCCAGTGCAAAATAAACGACATTCGGTGCAAATATGGCTACATAAACTTAAATTCGGTGCAGATTTAATATATTACATATAACTTAAACTAGATTCGACATATTAGATAGAAATTTAACCTAATCCAATTCATCATATTCTTTCTCGATCTATTTCCATTCCCTTCTAGACGTGTCACCGATCATTGGGTCTGGCCCGTCGCTGGAGCCGTCATCGTCATCGTCATGGTCGTTGTCGTCGCCTTCGCCTTCGTCGTCTTCATTGCTGCATAGGTCGATGACTTCGGTCCCCTCTGTCGCGTACTGCATGTAGAGCCGTCATTCAGCCTCTACGCGCTCCGGGGAGCGCCGGCGGAGCTCAGCCATGTACTCCCTCCGTCCGCGAATAAGTGTACTTCTAGCTTTTATCTTAAGTCAAAGTTTTAAAATTTTGACCAACTTTATAGGGAAAAGTAGCAGAATTTATGACACTAAATTAGTATCACTAGATTCGTTTTGAAATGTATTTTCATAATATATCAATTTGATATTATATATGTTACTACTTTTTTGTATATAGTTGGTCAAAGTTTTAAAACTTTGACTTAGGATAAAAACTAGAAGTACACCTATTCGTGGACGGAGGGAGTATGCCTCATCGGCGGCCTCAACTGCGAGCGGCTCGCGCGCCGCCCCGTCCTCCCACCTCTCACGTGTGTAGGCCACCAGATTGTCCATTGGTGCGCAGGCGATAGATATCCATCATGGAAATTGCAATGGCCGGCAGCGCTGTAGAGGTGGGCTGACTTGATTCCGTATGCACGCGCCGCCGCGTCCGCCGAGTGGAAGGAGACCAGCCAATGGGTCTTCCCGTTGTCGCGTCATAGATTTCCGCCACCCATGTCCCCCATTGGCGCTGTCGCGTCCGCCGAGTGGACAGAAACTAGCCATTGGGTCTTCCCGGTATCGCGGTCATAGATTTCCGTGATTCATGTCCCCCATTGGCGCTAGCGCAAGCCGTGGTACCTCGGCTTGGGCGGTGCCGCGGGAGGAGGAGGCACCGTCGGCACAGGAGGACGAGGAGTAGGAGGAGGAGGTGGAACCGCGGCGTCGATCCGCCGGCCACATGCTGCGAATCAGCGGCGGCCTTTGATCCGGCCATGTCGCTTGTGGGGGCGGCGCGGTGTGGCAGTGGCGTGCATAGGGCGGCGACGAAGGAGGATTGAGCAGCGTGTGGGAGAGGGAAAGGGAGAGGGGAAGATTTTTACTCCTTGGTCGAGCGGGCGAGTATTTTTACTCTTCGACCGCCGCTCGGAGTAAAATTTATACTCCATTGTACGTTTTAGAAGATCGGCTAGGTCCAGTTTAGAGGAATAAACCGGGACTTCTACTCCTCTAACCGGATTTAGGTGATTAATGAGAGATGCATTCATACAATAGAGTTGACTATAAGGTTGGCTCTTAGGTTAGTTTTTTGTTTCATTTTCTCTCTTTCTCATTTACTTATCTTATTACTTAGGAGGACATGTGGAAGCCGGCTCTTGCATCAGAGCGTACTCCCTTCCATAGTTCCATTTTGGTTGTCTATCTTTTTAACATAGACAAAAATGCCATGTAAGCAGTCTTATGTCCCACTATTATACTTGCGCGTAGGATTAACACGATGAGTTAGCCTTAGGGAGTCTCCGCTCTACCCCTCCTATAATCCTTTGTTCCTCCTAATTTCTGCAGCTCTTTCACACACCTTTTCTTCTGTGATCCGTCATTGTCACCTTGCTGTCGTCGTTGCTATACTGATTGGTCGACTACCCTCTTCTTTTCCTCTGTCACGCCATTTCTCCTCTTTATAGAACATCGGTTAGTCGATCATGCGTTTTGACAAAGGAACCATCATTTCGAAATTAGATCTTCATTCATAACTACTTTCCCCGTCTAGAAATACTTGTGCGGAGAAGAAGAGAGTATATGAAACAAAAATTTGAAGTGCAGGGGCACGTGTAGGTGTGAAAATGCTTTGGGTGGAGGTATGTGTGCGGTAGGTGGCCCCACATGGCATAGACATGTGTCGCTTCATTCCCAGCTACCTCTAATCCGTACCCAACAACCTTCGCCGGCGAGGCAGAGCGCCACCAACCAACCCGGGCTGCCGCCGGCCCGCCGTGCCCCCCTCGCCATGTCCATCCACCTCCGCGCCCACGCCTTCGCGGCCAACCCGCTGCGCGGCCTCGCCGGCACGCGCTCCTCCGGTGCCGTCTCCCCCTCCGCGGCCGCCGAGGCCCTCCGCGCCCTCCTCGACGGCGCCGACGCCGCCGCCGGACACCACCTCTCCAGGGTCCTCCCGTTCCGCCGCGGCCGCCCCCTCGCGCGCTCCCCCGACCCTCCTGCTCCCTCGTCCTCGTCCCCCGCGCCGCCGCCGGCCTGGCGCCTCGCGTGGCTCCCGCCCTCGCGCGTCCCCGGCGTCCCCTCGGACGTCTTCGTGTTCCTGGGCTCCCACGGCGGCGAGGGGGGCGGCGAGGAGGCCGCCGCGTACTGGGCCGTCGACGTCAGCGAGGTGGAGGGCGCCAGGTTCGGCGGCGCGGGGGAGGAGTCGGCGTTCGTCGACTTGAGGACGCTCATGGTGGCCGCCGACTGGAGGGACAAGGACGCCATGGGGGAGCTCGCCGTCGCCGGCCACGTACGTGCCTGCCATTTTCTACTTTTGGTTATTTCCAACTAGTATTTTCTCAAGCAAATTCCCCACTGATACTGAAACATTTCTGTGATTCGGGAAATGCCAAATGATTTGCTTGATTTGATTCCTGATGCGGGCAGGCTCGAGCGCTGCTAGAATGGCACAACACGGCGAAATTCTGCGGAGCGTGCGGGGCAAAGGCAGTTCCTACCGAAGCCGGGACGCGGAAGCAGTGCAGCAACGAGTCCTGCAAGAAGAGGATATACCCGCGAGTTGACCCCGTATGATCTGTGCTCTGTTACTGACTGGCCTCTCCTAGTGTTTGCAGCTGCCTGTGGCTTGTGCTGGTTTGCGTTCACTGTCTCCTTAAGCCATTTTGTTGTATTTGCAGGTTGTGATTATGTTGGTCATTGATAAACAAAATGACCGCGCTCTCTTAAGCCGGCAGTCAAGATTTGTGCCCCGGATGTGGAGTTGTCTTGCTGGTTTTATAGAGGTGCGAGTTACTTCTTCTCTTTTGCATATCGTTATGTGCTCAGTTGCACTTGCATCCTTTGTTCTCTTAAATTTTCATGAGCTGCTTTTGGGTTGAATGAGGAGGGGCAGACTAAGAATATCTTGGTGTACTAACAGGGGTACAAAAAGTTGCTGTCAGCCTGTCACCCCCTGTTTGTACTAATAGGAGTACATAAGAAGTTCAGTGAACTAATAGCTTTCTTATACAACATGTTCCTCTGTATCCTGCTTAGATCTTGTAACAAGTTAGCATTGTCACGTTAGTCATGCTTACAGAGGGGTTAATTGAAGCACTTACTAAGCAGAAGAACTTGAATTTGATTTAAAATACCTGACGTAAATCTCAGTTACACGGATAGGAGTAATACCCCATCAACACACTATATTCTGACTTTGTGACTTGGAAATTGACACTCGGTGTTGTGCCAAGCATGATTATTTTCAAAATTTTGCTCCGGCCTGTTTGACATCCAGTAGTCGTTATTAGTGGACAATGAAGAACTTAGAGATCCAGTTTCTTTTGATACACAGTAATGCTTTCAGTTGATCATCTGAGCATGGGCTACATAAGCTATCTTTGAATTCAGTAAGGTTGTAATAGCCTCATTGTTGTAAGCCTGTAACCACTAAAGTTCGGTGTAGCTTCCATAAGTAGAATGGATGAATGAATAAATTGAAAAGTTTGAAAGAAATCCTTGTTCTTGGTTTATTTTGTCCCAAGGTTATTAAGCGCAGTGCAATTTGCAGTGTGTAGGGTTAGCTAACAAGTTCACCGTCCTCTTGCCGTACACTGTAAGAAGCTTATGCTCACTGCAGCTGTTCTGTTTGTAGCCAGGGGAAAGCTTGGAAGAGGCAGTGAGAAGGGAAACATGGGAAGAAACTGGGATCGAAGTTGGGCAAGTCATTTACCACAGTTCTCAACCATGGCCTGGTAAGCTAGTCTTTTCGTTGCCTGTTTACTATTTTCCAATGGAAACCTGTGATAATACATTAATACTAGGATATGTCAAGTGTGTAGACATGTAGTTACCGTGTCAAAACTTACATAAGTACTTGTATATTTGAAGAACTATTTTAAGTCATCAGTTGAAACTAGTATGTTTTCACTCGATGTTTTTGTGTGCCAAGTCTGACAGTTCTCATGTTGCATATGTTTTTTTCAGTTGGGCCAAATACCATGCCATGCCAGCTGATGGTGGGTTTCTTTGCTTATGCTAAATCATTGGACATACATGTTGATAAAAAAGAGCTTGAAGGTAATTTTTCACATGAATAACATGCTGATCTATTAGCCTTTCCTGCCGCTACTGGTTCATCTCATCATTTCCCATGTCACAGTTTCTCTTTCGTTATTTTCCTCTTGTGTAAGATATCTACAAGAATATATATAGATGAAACTTCTATTATAGATCAAATGCTGCAAAACCCAAACTTATATTTCAGTTTCAGGAAAAGTGTTTTAGAAATCAACTGCATGATACTCCTGGGCGCGTAGCTCTCATCTCAAGTGCCAGATTGGTCTTCATCCTTTTCTTATTTTGCCGTACACACGCAGATGCCCAGTGGCACAGCCGTGAGGACGTCAAGAAGGCGCTAACGTTTGCCGAGTACGAGAAAGCCCAGAGATCAAGCGCGCTCAAGGTCAACCAGATATGCAAGGGCGCCGAGAGAGGGCAGAGCACCTCCTCCGACCTCAGGGTGGAGAGCGAGGAACCCGCTCCGATGTTCGTCCCCGGGCCCTACGCCATCGCTCACCACCTCATATCGTCGTGGGCCTTCGAAGGGGCGCCGAAGGTGCCCAGCTCCTTCTCCAACCTATGATGAGCCTGGACCATACTACTTCGTCTTCCGATTTACGGAAGGGGATGTTTGTATAGCACACTGAAACATTGTAGGCGCACGCCATGTACTATTTCTTACGCTGTCGATAGCTACAGTAGATATGTTGTTGCTCATTGCTGGTGGTTGTAACAGAAGGGCAGAAGAGGACCGGGGAGAGTTTTGCAAGATCGGCGTCGTGGATATATTGACGGTTATTGGTGATTTGATTTCAAGTGTATGATGTATAACTTGCACGGATGTGCTTGCATAGAGACATATACAAACTGAAGATGAAGTTGCTATTTTTTTTTCCTTGAGAACTATACTAGATGAAGTAGCTATGTTTTTTTTAGTGGATGTTATTTATTTATTTTTTGAGTACAAGTTTATTTTTTGAGTCTATTTTGAGGACAAGATGAGGTTGAACTCTGATCGATCCACGATTTTGTTTTTTTTAAGGGTTGATCGATCCACGAATGACACGTCATTCTGATCATCGTGGATGGGAACGGTGCGATAGGATGTCTGGCCCAACTCGAAACACGGCCCAATGGGCTGATCAAAACCTAATAACCCAATCTCACTGGCCCTCCGAATCCCGGTAGAAAACGGACCCGCACCCGTCCGTCTGGCCCCCAAAATTAACAGCGTCCGTCCTTTGCCCCTACCCTCCTCGATCGCCTCTCTGCAATCGATCAAATCAGATCAGATCGATCGATCGATCGAACGAACCTCCTCGCCGTCTGCCGACTGCCGCCGCCGCTCGCCGCCGGGAGGAGGAGGAGGAGGTGCGGGCGGGGCCGGGGGATGTGTAATTGTAGGAGGAACAAGAGGTGTCTGCAGGGCCGGAGGATGTGTGATTGTAGGAGCAGCGGGAGGTGCTGGCGGGGCAGGAGGTGCCGGGGGTGCAGGCGGGGCC
>NC_041386.1:657880813-657921222 GCF_002162155.2 Triticum dicoccoides | reverse complement strand
TGTTTGACTGTAGGAGCAGAAGGAGGCGCTGGCGGGGCGGGAGGATGGGGAGGTGCAGGAGGTGCGGGCGGGGCCGGAGGATGTGTAATCGTAGGAGGAGCAGGAGGCATGAGTGGACCCAATGGATGTTTGATTGTGGGAGCGGTGCAGGAGGTGCGGGCGGAGCCGGAGGATGTGTAATTGTAGGAGGAGTGGGTTGGGCGGGAAAATGGGGAGGTGTAGGCGGATCAGAAGGAGGAGGAGGCGATGCGGGCGGACAAGGTGCTTGCAGTGGTGGTCGAGGAGGAAGGGGTGTAGCATCTGGTGGTGGTGGTGGTAAAACAAGACGTCCTCGCCGCACCGCACGAAGTTCTCCGCTACGTCTCTGCAGTGCCCGCGGCGCTCGCAACCGCGGAGCTTCCACCCGACACCTATAATTGTACGATGCGGCAACATACATGCGCGTGGAAGCCGAAATTGTGTGGAACGTGAGATAGGTTCCACGGTCGGTGCATCGACAAGTAGTTGTGGGCAGAGTGGTGTTTCTCCATGTGTCGCACCATTTCATACTCAGATTTCGTGTTCTTGATTAGGGGCATCTAAGGGCTGGATGTCAATGGGTGCCTCTTTATCTGTTGCCGTAGCTGCGAAAGGGTCGAAATGAGGAAACAAATCTTATAAAGACCTCCTCCCGTCCAATTTCACATGCAGGATTGTTAGATGCACATGAGTTGACCACCGAGATATTCTCCATCTATCTTTTAGATGAGCGGTGGGGAGACGATATCATAAATTATTTGTTTTAAATTTGTCTAGATATATCCATATCTATGAATGTAAATTAATTTGGGACACAGAGAGTAGCTAGGAATGATCAAAAGTGCCTGACCTCCTCCTCCATGATTTCTACTCCCTCCGTTTTTAAATATAAGTCTTTTTAGAGATTTTAATATAAACGTATTCGCTCTATCTCAAAATAAGTGACTTGGATGTATTAACTTTGTACTAAAGCTAGTTTAAAGTTGAGTCACTTATTTTGAACGGAGGGAGGAAATATTAGTTTATTAGAGGGTAAACACTTATTTTGCTACGTATGTAGTTTATATTAGAATCTTTAGAAAGACTTGTATTTGGGAATGAAGAGAGTACACACGTATGCATGCTTCCATGGCCAACTCTGTTTTATCTCAACTGCCCGTTTATCTGCTGATTAGCTGGCAATACAGCCTTTATTTTGAGAATCATCATAACGAACGAATAAGTTACTATACTAAAACGGGAAGGCTATACTTTTCTGGGTTTTTTTTTGAATTTTTTTAAGCTTCTACTGTTCATTTACATCCATGTCAATGAATAGTAATAGTTTTTCTGAATTTTAGCATTACTGCTAAATTCATTGAACAGAAGAAGGAGGTTGGTCCAGTTTATAAGAAAAACCGGACCCAAAAAACATACAAACAACGTCTTTCGACAAACCACACACACACCTCCAGAACGATGCCCCCAAAAGGGAATGCGACGCTAGATTGCGCCGCCATCGTCCGATCTAAACTAGACCAAGGGTTTCCCTCGAAGCACGGCAGGAAAGGCAAAGTGGGAGCAGCTACATCGATACCTCCCTTGGAGCGATGCCAGAAGGCGCCGCCATCGATGACTCCGGCCACAAGCGGAGTACGACTTTTGCCGGCCATCTCACCTGCACCGTTCGAGCCCAGGATCCGATCAGACTACACATCAAGCTACTACCCCTGCCTCCACGGCAAGCCGCACATCCCTGGAAAGCTTGACACGCTTCCAACCTTGCATCCGCGTCCCCCACTGGAGGAAGGATGCAACCCCGCAGCAGCGCCATTCTTCTCCCAGCAGAAGGATGCAACCAAGCAGGACGCCATTCATCTCCTTGAGGATGCAACGCCTACGGGCCATTCATCTCCCGACGAAGGATGAAACGACCGCAACGACGCCATTCCTCTCCCCCCAGCCACCACCATCTCATCTGCCCACCTGCAGCAGCGTCAAGCTTTCCGAACCACCATCAGAAGGATGCAACACCAAGCAGGGTGCCATTCATCACCCACATCTTCACTCGCACGACTTGAGGCCCGCAACCACGCCGACCACGCACTGGACGAGCCGCCTCCAGACCCCTAGCCACCAGGGCGCCAGATCCGGCCTCACCAAGGCAAAGGGCGCGCGCGCACGAGTTGCCGGACAGGCGCGCGGCCAGCCGCCTCCACCATACCGCCACAGATGGACGGACGAGCTGCCGGATGAATAGCACCAAACGGAGCCCCACGCCGCCGCGACACCAGATCTCCTCGCGCCCTGTACGCTCCTGCGCGACCTCCCAGCGCTTCTCGACGAGATCCAGCCGCCGCCGCACTGGAGCACCGACCGCGCGCCTCCCGCGCCCAGCGGGCAGCAGATCCACGCGGGGAAAGGACCACCGAGCGCCAGGGCATGCACCTCCCCGGATCTGCCAGCAGCAGCCGCTCGCGACCCACCGCGCATCGGGCCACGCCAACACTCCCTCGGGCGAAGTGCCATCTCACCAGCGACGCGCGCATCCGCGCCGCATCACCACACGCCTCGCTTGGCCGAGCTGCCCCGCACAACTCAGCACCTCGCGAGGGGAAGAAAAGGCCCGCCACCGACGACGCCGGCGGCGGCGGGGAAGGAGGCGAGAGGGAGGGGCGGGCGCCCGACAGCTAGGGTTCGCGCCCGGTCGCCCCGCGGGGGAGCGACACGGGGCAAGAATCTATACTACTTATAAAAGAGCAAACATAATCTTCTTTAAGTGCACCCCACAAAACGTACACGGATACATTACCACCGCTTGATTAGTCCCACTAAACTCAATCTAACGGCTAGCCTTAACCTAATTTGTTCTCTGTGTGCACTTAGCAATTTACATTGACTGACCGTACTCCACCGTGGAGGAAAATATGAAGTCCACGCCTGGTCAATTAGAAAACTATAATCACGGACACATCCTATTAAGAAACTAATCACGGACGCATCTAATTATTAGGAAACTAATCACAAACGCATCCTATTATTAGGAGACTAATCACGGGTGCATCCTATTATTAGGAAAATAATCACGAGCGCATCCTATTAGGAAATTAATCACGAACACATCTAATTATTAGGAAACCAATCACGGACGCATCGTATTAGATAACTAATCACGAACGCATCTAATTATTAGGAAACTAATCGCGAGCGCATCCTATCGTCTCCTATCAAGGAATCACGATCGCGAGTCGCCTGTCGTCACCAGCCCACCACCCACGCGAGCCATAATGGAAGACATGCGAAGAGGAGCTGCGGCTTCCTCCGAACACGCAAACGTGTCGTCGCCGCCTTCGTCTTCTGCCTGGAATTCGGAGGGCAGGTCACTCTTCTACTGACTGCAACGACTTTGCATCATACAGAAAGACCAACCATGTTTCTCCGAATATCTTGAATCATGGTCCTTATGACTTCATCTCTACTACTTATAAGAAGTACATTTTTTTTCATTTGACTATTTTCCTGACTTGGGAGGTAAGGTATGTTTTATCCACTAGAGTTGTTAAAATTGGAAGCATATCTGCAGTTTTCTATACTACTTATAAAAGAGCAAACATAATCTTCTTTAAGTGCACCCCACAAAATGTACACGGATACATTACCACCGCTTGATTAGTCCCACTAAACTCAATCTAACGGCTAGCCTTAACCTAATTTGTTCTCTGTGTGCACTTAGCAATTTACATTGACTGACCGTACTCCACCGTGGAGGAAAATATGAAGTCCACGCCTGGTCAATTAGGAAACTATAATCACGGACACATCCTATTAAGAAACTAATCACGGACGCATCTAATTATTAGGAAACTAATCACAAACGCATCCTATTATTAGGAGACTAATCACGGGTGCATCCTATTATTAGGAAAATAATCACGAGCGCATCCTATTAGGAAACTAATCACGAACACATCTAATTATTAGGAAACTAATCACGGACGCATCGTATTAGATAACTAATCACGAACGCATCTAATTATTAGGAAACTAATCGCGAGCGCATCCTATCGTCTCCTATCAAGGAATCACGATCGCGAGTCGCCTGTCGTCACCAGCCCACCACCCACGCGAGCCATAATGGAAGACATGCGAAGAGGAGCTGCGGCTTCCTCCGAACACGCACACGTGTCGTCGCCGCCTTCGTCTTCTGCCTGGAATTCGGAGGGCAGGTCACTCTTCTACTGACTGCAACGACTTTGCATCATACAGAAAGACCAACCATGTTTCTCCGAATATCTTGAATCATGGTCCTTATGACTTCATCTCTACTACTTATAAGAAGTACATTTTTTTTCATTTGACTATTTTTCTGACTTGGGAGGTAAGGTATGTTTTATCCACTAGAGTTGTTAAAATTGGAAGCATATCTGCAGTTTTTTCTTTCTAAACCGGCATTTGTTGGCCATTTTTGCCACTGTTATTCTTACAAGTGGTAGCCTACGTATCATTATTACTACAAACTGAGAGGATATTTGTTATATTGTCAAAATTTTAGAATGTTGAGCCCTTAAAGAAATGTGTAGTACTCAAGTAACTGTTCCAAGTTGTCATATTAATGCTTTTGTCCAGTGATTAACAAGTATAATTACACAATTTATCAATGTAATTTTTATTTGGTTTATATTTTCTATTTTCATATTAAAGTAAGTCACTTTTCCATCTTCCAGACATTACAACACTTGTGGTGTAATAGTAGAATCGGATGGTCCAACTAGCATTTTTTTGTCTTGTTTCACAGCTGATTCTATGCAGTCAAGCCATCTCTACACTTCTCTATGTGACAATGGCTTCCTCTTTTCAACAAACCATAGAGGTCTCTTCCCGCTATTGTGTGGTTGACACTCAATTGTAATAATAAATCTTGACTGGAGTTTGTTGGCACTGAAACGGTTCCTTAGCTTGTCCTAAGTACATTTTCATGTGTGATTATACTTGCATAAATGTGTGCATATGGAGAATCATGATGAATCTTCTAAATAATTTTGAGTTTTATACATTAGGAAAAGTGGGTGGTCTTTTAATACAGGAGACATGTTGATTAAGGAGAAACGATATTTCAAATTATTTATATGAGTTGGGAAATTTCAAATTTATGAATAAATTGTCTTGTATTAAGTACAGTATAATATGTTAATCCAAATAGACGCGTGTTGCACGTGCACACTTATTAGTCCAAATAGACGTGCGTTGCACGTGCATATTTACTAGTAGTAATAGTGAGGAAAAAGTCCAAAACAAATCTTGAAGTTGTAGGCGAAAGCTAAATCGAACCCTCAACTTCAAATCCCTGAAATCAGCACACCCAACTATTTGATCCCGGTCTATTTTAAACCTGGGGCACGTTGCCAAACAGGGATGTCGACGTGGCAGGTCGAACCCGGGATCGCTGTCTGCGGCCAGACTGGGCCGGCCCATCAGGTGTAAAGCGTGTTATTTTTATTTTGCAACATTTTTGTTGAACCACACGGCATAAAAACGTCGAAAAAGAAAGGCTGCCCTGAATCGAACTTGCAACCAGGCGCTCGTAAAACGCTCCTGCTAGCCAATTTAACTGATAGCGCTTGGCGACATAAGAGAAGCACGGAAATATTTGTACACACACAGTGTCGAGATCTAAAGATTTTTTGTAACTTTTTGGAACATTTTCTTGAAATCCTAATATTCTTAATAGCAAAAAACATTTTTTCTAAATGTAATTGTTTTGGAATTACGAACAGTTTTTGAAAAACAGTTTCTTTTTGAAAACGTGAACCATTTTTTAAAGCCCCGATTTTTTTTGAAGTGCAAACATTTTTGGAAAAGAAGAACAAATTGTTGAAAACATGAATGAAATTTTAAAGTAAGAATAAATTCTCCCATTTTGAAGTTTTTTAGTAAGTGTTGGCATTTTAAAATATCATTCAGGTTTCCAAATTTGTTCCCATTTGTTCAAAGTATGTGTATATTTTAAAATTGTTAATGTTTTGAAAAAAATTTCTCGCTTTAAAAATTTATTCAGGTTTCAAAAATTGTTAGTGTTTTGAAAATTTTGTTCACGTTTGAAAAATGGTTCATGCATAACAAATATTCAGGGATTTGAAAAATGGTTCACGTTTGAAAATTTGTGTGTGTTAGAAAAAAAACGTAATTCCAGAAATTGTTCACATTTTTGCAAAACATGTTTGGAATTGGAATATCTGATTTTCGCTGTTAAGAATATTTGGACTTCAAAATCGTTGATTATTTTCAAGAAAATAAATATTCCAAAATGTTTTCGAATCACGATGCTAAGCAGAGTGGTTAAATAGATTCGGGATTCCCTTTTTGTCAGCGGTAGTTATCAGTTGCAGTGGCTACAGCCTAGAGGGTAAGTTTTGCAGCGTCAGAAACGATCCCAGCTCCACCTACTGCTGCATCGACAATCCCATCGAAAACACGTCCAAGGTTTAAAATGGATTGGGATTAAAGAGTTCGGTATGCTGATTTCAGGAATTTGAAGTTCAAGGTTTGATTTAGCTTTCATCTATAAGTTGAAGGTTTGTTTTGGACTTTTTCCTAATAGTGAAGAGTATCATCCGTGAACAATATCCCACACGTGAACATTATCACCAGTGAATAGTACTCCAGAATATTTCCCTTATTTTTTAACTTTCACTGGAGAAAAAATACGCACGTTGTTAACTAAAACCGGGATTCTTTTACACATCATTTCTCTCCTCCTCCTTCACCATCGCATCCATATATATAGGGTTAAAATTTAGGATTTTTCTACACATCATTTCTCTCCACAGGCATACCGACGCAGAGCCGTCTCAATTGTCTCCTGATCCTTTCCGGTGATGGTGTTGCCAAGGCACAGATCAGTAGGCCGGAACAGTATATATTTGCATAAATAGTAATTCACGGGGAAAATAAGTTCTCGACCGATCACTGCCCATTTTTACATCATGACATCAGCGAATAGTTTACTAACAATTACCTGAACAAAGACTGAAACAGTATCCAAATAAACCAGAACTGCTAAACAAAACAATAACCAAAATAAACCAAAACACCAACCTCAAATAACCTGGAACGGAAAAACCAGTGAAACGGAACAACAACTGAATAAACGGAAAATATTAACCCATTCAAACAATAAACCGAAACAGTAACAGAATTGTAACCCATAACAATACACCCGAATAAACCGGAACAACAACTGCTAACCAAAACAATACCCCAAATAAACAGAAACAACAAACCCCAATAACACGGAACCGTATAACCAGTGAAAACGGAACAAAAGCTGAATAAACAAAAAATATTAACCCACCCGAACCACAAACCGAAACAATAACCGAATTGTAATCTAAAATAGTACAACCGATAAACAGGAACAACATATGGACAAATATTAATAGGCCAGCCAGTTTTCTTAATTTGTTAAATAATTTAATGTTGGTTATATGGCTACACTGATCACGGGGTAAATATAGAATTTGTGTTCTCCTTTTCATTTTATTTTATTGCTTAATACATGTTGTTTTCTTGCTTATTTCGGTAAAATACAGAGAAAAATGATCACGGGCATGGCACGCGCCCGCTTCTTCGGCGCTAGTCGTTCCCCAGGAGTGGGGCGAACGACATGCGCCCAGGGCAAACCCTACAGGAGATAAAATGGGATACAAAAAGGCCCAGCTTCGAGCGCCCAAAAAGTATCAGCCCTTTCCAAAAAAAAAACAATAACTATATCTTGCTAACGGTGAGTATAGCTCATGTCTCGTCTAAACATTTTTCCTCCTTTACCATTTTTTGGCCAGCCCGTTCAGTTTCTTTTTCCGTTCACTAGTTATCCTTCGCACGCTCGCTTCGATTTGATCATGGTATGTGCTGTTCGTGGTTGTCCGGCTAACTTTTGTTCTTCTTGCCTATTTCCTTTTATCTTTTTCTTTCAATTTTCTTTGTTGCTTCATGGTTTTTGGCGTTTTGTTTTCTTTGCTTTTTCACCGATTTTCATCATTCCTTTCTTGTATTTTTTTGTTTTTTGTCTTTTTGTGACTTCTTCGGTTTCTTTCTTGGGTTTCATTTTTTCTTTTTACTTGGTTTCCTGTGTTTTCTTGGTTTTTTTCTTCATTTTCTCATGGGTTTTCACCTGTTTCTTTGGAACTTCCTTTTTCTTCGTTTCCGAGGTGTTTTTTTTCTTTCGTTCGTTACTTTAGTTTTCCCGGCTTTCTTCATTTATTTTTCTTCAACACATATCTATATTTTTCATACACATTTTTACATTTTTTGTACATAAAAAATATTTTTTATACATTTCTAGCATTTCTTAAATACATGATTAACATTTAACAAAATTGATGTTTGAGGACTACTTTTTCATACACATAGTACCTTTTTGGTATATATCAGGAACATTTTTATATACATCTTTAACATTTTTGAAATATATGATTAACATTTTTTCTGCAGGATCAACATTTTAATATCTATGTTTTCCGTTCATTTTGTTTTAATATACACTCTGTACATTTTATATACATCAAAACATTTTATATACATGTTTAATATTTTTAGATACAAAATGAACTTTTTTTTTAAAAAACATGTCTTTATGGCTACTTTTATTTAGTGTATGTTCTTCATTTTTCTTTACACAAAGAACATTTTTTTAGACGTTTAAAATTTTATCAATACATGACAAAACATTTTTTCATACATACTATATTTCTCATATATATTTTGCGTATACTTGGCAAAAAAATTCTATACAAATTTAACATTTTTTAAATGCTTAATTAACAATTTTCAAATACTTAATTAATATTTTTCAAATGCATGATTTATTTTTTAAAATACATGATTAATTTTTCATGCACATGGGATATTTCTTGTATACACGAGAAACATTTCCTCTATACACACTTAATCTTTTTCAAATGCCTGGTTAAAAATTTCCATAATATATTTTTTAATATATATATTCAGAATATTTGGAAGTATATTTGGAATTTAACATTTAATGTTTGTATGTAAATATTTTTCTGTAATATATGTATTTAGAATATTTGGATCTATAAGGAAAGATAAAAATAAAGGAAAAAGGTGAAAACAAAAAAGTGAAAAGGCAGAAAAAACATGGCAGTTGCCTGTGGCCTCCCGTGCACTGGGCCGGCCCATTTAGGGAGGCGCCTGACGCGAGCGCACCCTACTTCTCGCTATAAGCGAGACATAGGAGCCACCAAGAAAAACTGTGAGCAAAAAAAGGGCACTAAATTGCCATGTAACACTAGTGTCAGGAAAAACACAAAACATATTGAAGGATAGAAAATCAGCACAAAAATTTGACATTATATATACCATGAATTTTCCATATTCTGTAAAAAAACATACAATAATTTTAATTTTCCATGATTGTAGATTTTTTTTGCTATTTGCCATGTGGAGTAGGTACACAAATTCCTATTTAATTTGCCATTTCGATTACACCAAAAAAATGTCGTGATGCAAAAGGGGGAAATTCCATGCTACATAGTTGAAAAAACATGGTTTTAACCACCCCCTACACCCCCTGATACAACAAAGGATGTGCAGGAATTGGCATAGGGAGAACACCTATTATTACCGGGACACAAACAAAAGTAGACACGATGTTTGTAGCTTAAACCAAGAAATTTTACAAATTGACATGCATGATAAACTGAAATTTACCATAACTTAAAGACATGCAAGAAAAAGTAAAACATATACGTCTAAACACTTTAGTTCTTTTGAATTTTCCTTACGACTAATCAGAAAACTCCCTAAAAACACTATGGAAAATTTGTGACTGTTTGCCATGTGACTATTTACAAAACTGTCCAAAAATACTATCATGGAAAAATTACTTTGGACCATGTCAAATTTCTTGCTTTATAAGGGTTTCATGCCACACTATAATGTTTGGGCCAAGCACGGAGAAATAGGGGTTATGATGGAAGACAGCGAAGAAGAAGAGGACGATGACAACTATGTGCCCCCTGAATACGGTGATGCTGCAACGTGGGGAGCTGCTGAAGATCAAGAGGAACCAAACGATATGCCCGATGCTGCTACAATGGGGGAAGCTGCTGAATATCAAGAGGAACCAGACAATGTGCCCGATGATGATGATCTCCGCCGGGTCATTGTCGATGCAAGGACGCAATGCGAAAATCAAAAGAAGAAGCTGAAGTTCGATCGCATGTTAGAGGATCACAAAAAAGAGTTGTACCCCAATTGCGAAGATGGCAACACAAAGCTGGGTACCGTACTGGAATTGCTGCAGTGGAAGGCAGAGAATGCTGTGCCTGACAAAGAATTTGAGAAGCTACTGAAAATATTGAAGAAGAAGCTTCCAAAGGATAACGAATTGCCCGACAGTACGTATGCAACAAAGAAGGTCGTATGCACTCTAGGATTGGAGGTGTAGAAGATACATGCATGCCCTAATGACTGCATCCTCTGCCGCGGTGCGTACGAGGATTTGAACGCATGCTCGGTATGCGGTGCATTGCAGTATAAGATCAGACGAGATGACCCTGGTGATGTTGACGACGAGCCCCGCAGGAAGAGGGTTCCTGCGAAGGTGATGTACTATGCTCCTATAATACCACGGTTGAAACGACTGTTCAGAAACAAAGAGCATGCCAAGTTGATGTGATGGCACTGTGAGGACCGTAAGAAAGACGGGAAGTTGAGAGCACCCGCTGACGGGTCAAAGTGGAGAAAAATCGAGAGAGAGTACTGGGCTGAGTTTGCACGTGACCCAAGGAACATATGGTTTGGTTTAAGCGCCGATGGCTTTAATCCTTTCGGGGAGCAGAGCAGCAATCACATCACCTGACCCATGACTCTATGTATGTATAACCTTCCTCCTTGGATGTGCATGAAGCGGAAGTTCATTATGATGCCAGTTCTCATCCAAGGCCCTAAGCAACCCGGCAATGACATTGATGTGTACCTAAGGCCATTAGTTGAAGAACTTTTACAACTGTGGAATGGAAACGGTGTACGTGCGTGGGATGAGCACACACAAGAGGAATTTAACCTGCACACGTTGCTGTTTGTAACCATCAATGATTGGTCCGCTCTCAGTAACTTTTCAGGAAAGACAAACAAGGGATACCACGCATGCATGCACTGTTTAGCTGACACCGAAAGTATATACCTGGACAAATGCAGGAAGAATGTGTACTTGGGCCATTGTCGATTTCTTCCGACCAACCATCAATGTCGAAAGAAAGGCAAGCATTTCAAAGGCGAGTGCTACGTCTTGAGCTTGCATTGGTTTTCCTTGAAGAGAAAAGAGTGATGCAGCAATAGTAGCATAAGTATTTCCCTTAGTTTTTGAGAACCAAGGTATCAATCCAATAGGAGGCTCCTCACAAGTCCCACGCACCTACACAAACAAAAAAGAACTCGCAACCAACGCAATAAAGGGGTTGTCAATCCCTTCAGGGCCACTTGCAAAAGTGAGATCTGATAGAGATAATATGATAAGATAAATATATTTTTGGTATTTTATAATATAGATTGGAAAAGTAAAGATGCAAATAAAAGTAAATAGCAAGCTTATAAGATAAGAGATAGACCCGGGGGCCATAGGTTTCACTAGTGGCTTCTTTCAAGATAGCATAATTATTACGATGGGTGAACAAATTACTGTCGAGCAATTGATAGAAAAGCGAATAATTATGAGATTATCTAGGCATGATCATGTATATAGGCATCACGTCCGTGACAAGTAGACCGACTCCTGCCTACATCTACTACTATTACTCCACACGTCGACCGCTATCCAGCATGCATCTATAGTATTAAGTTCATAAAGAACGGAGTAACGCCTTAAGAAAGATGACATGATGTAGAGGGATAAATTCATGCAATATGATATAAACCCCATCTTTTTATCCTCGATGGCAACAATGCAATACGTGCCTTGTTGCCCCTGCTGTCACTGGGAAAGGACACTTCTAAAGCAATATTTGAACCCAAAGCTAAGCACTTCTCCTATTGCAAGAAAGATCAATCTAGTAGTCCAAACCAAACTAATAATTCGAAGAGACTTGCAAAGATAACTTAATCATACATAAAAGAATTCAGAGGAGATTCAAATATTTCTCATAGATAAACATGATCATAAACCCACAATTCATCGGATCTCAACAAACACACCGCAAAAAGAGTTACATCAAATAGATCTCCAAGAAGATCAAGGATAACATGGTATTGAGATCCAAAGAGAGAGAAGAAGCCATCTAGCTAATAACTATGGACCCGAAGGTCTGTGGTAAACTACTCACAACTCATCGGAGAGGCTATGGTGTTGATGTAGAAGCCCTCCATGGTCGATTCCCCCTCCGGCAGAGCGCCCACGAAGGCTCCAAGATGGGATCTCGCGGATACAGAAGGTTACGGTGGTGGAAATAGTCTTTCATCATTGCCTCTGGTGTTTTCGGGGAACATGAGTATATATAGGAGGAAGAAGTATGTCGGTGGACGCCCGAGGGGCCCACGAGACAGGGGGCGCACCAAGTGGGGGTGGGGGGGCGCCCCCACCATCATGGCTTCCTCGATTGCTTCTTGACTTGCACTCCAAGTCCTTTGGGTTGCATTTGTTCCAAAAAGATCGCTCCCGAAGGTTTCATTCCGTTTGGACTCTGTTTGATATTCCTTTTCTTTGAAACACTGAAATAGGCAAAAAAAACCCAGCAATACGGGCTGGGCCTCTGGTTAGTAGGTTAGTCCCAAAAATGATATAAAAGTGTAAAGTAAAGCCCATAAACATCCAAAGCAGGTAATGTAATAGCATGGAACAATCAAAAATTATAGATACGTTGAAGGCGTATCAAGCATCCCCAAGCTTAATTCCTGCTCGTCCTCGAGTAGGTAAATGATAAAAACAGAATTTTTGATGTGGAATGCTACCTAGCATAATTATCAATGTAATTTTCTTTATTGTGGCATGATTCAAATGATTCAAGATAAAAGCTTATAAAACATAAAAATAGTAATACTCAACGCATACTAACAAATAATCACGTCCTATCAAAATAGCATAGCCAAAGAAAGCTTATCCCTACAAAATCATATAGTTAGGCCATGCTTCATTTTAATTACACAAAATAATCCCATCATGCACAACCCCGATGACGAGCCGAGCAATTGGTTCATACTTTTTAACGCGCTTAAGCTTTTTCAACTTGTACGCAATACATGAGCGCAAGCCATGGACATAGCACTATGGTGGTATATGGTGGTGGTTGTGAGGACAAAAAAGGGAGAAGATAGTCTCACATCAACTAGGTGTATCAATGGGCTATGGAGATGCCCATCAATAGATATCAATGTGAGTGAGTAGGGATTGCCATGCAACGGATGCACTAGAGCTATAAATGTATGAAAGCTCAACAAAAGAAACTAACTGGGTGTGCATCCAACTTGCTTGCTCACGAAGACCTAGGGCATTTTGAGGAAGCCCATCATTGGAATATACAAGCCAAGTTATATAATGAAAAATTCCCACTAGTATATGAAAGTGACAACATAGGAGACTCTCTATCATGAAGATCATGGTGCTACTTTGAAGCACAAGTGTGGAAAAGAGATATTAGCATTGTCCCCTCTCTCTTTTCTCTCTTTCTTTTTTCTTCCTTCCTTTTTTTGTTTTCTCTTTTTTCTTCTTCTTTTTTTCCTTTTTTTATTTCGTGGGCTTCTTTGGCCTCTTGTTTTTTATGGGCTTCTCTGGCCTCTTTTATTTTTATAAAGTCCGAAGTCTCATGCCGACTTGTGGGGGAATCATAGTCTTCATCATCCTTTCCTCACTTGGGACAATGCTCTAATAATGAAGATCATCACACTTCTATTAATTTACAACTCAAGAATTACAACTCAACACTTAGAACAAAATATGACTATATGAATGCCTCCGGTGGTGTACCGGTATATGCAATGAATCAAGAGTGACATGTATGAAAAATTATGAAGGTGGCTTTGCCACAAATACGATGTCAACTACATAATCATGCAAAGAGCAATATGACAATGATGGAGCATGTCATAATAACGGAACGGTGGAAAGTTGCATGACAATATCTCTCGGAATGGCTATGGAAATGCCATAATAGGTAGGTATGGTGGCTGTTTTGAGGAAGGTAAATAATGGGTGCATGATACCGGCGAAATTTGCGCGGCATAATAGAGGATAGCAAAGTGGAAGGGTGAATGTGCGTATATCCATGGACTCACATTAGTCATAAAGAACTCATATACTTATTGCAAAAGTTTATTAGCCCTCGAAGCAAAGTACTACTACGCATGCCCCTAGAGGGATAGATTGGTAGGAAAAGACCATCGCTCGTCCCCGACTGCCACTCATAAGGAAGACAATTAAAAGAGCACCCCATGCAACAAATTTGTCACACACCTTTTATCATACGTGAATGCTGCCAACTTCAACACAAGTATTTCTCAATTTCATAATTACCCAACTAGCATGACTCTAGCATTACCACCTTTATACTCCCTCCGTTTCTTTTTAGTCCGCATATAAGGTTTGGTCAAAGTCAAGCAATGTAGAGTTTGACTAACTTTATATTAAAAAATATAAACATTCACACTATGAAATCAATATATTCAGATGCACCATGAAACATATTTTCATACTATATAGTTTTAGTACTGTAGATGTTCATAATTTGTTATATAAATTTGGTCAAATTTTGTGTAGTTTGACTTTGAGCAAATATTATATGCGGAGTAAAAAGAAACGGAGGGAGTATCTCAAAACAATTATCAAGCATAAAATTGATCATAGTTTTTAATGCACTTTCTATGATAGTCTTTATTATACCCAACTTGGATGCTCATCATTCTAGGACCAAATTTATAACCATAGCAAATACCATGCTGTTCTAAAGAACTCTCAAAATGATATAAATGAAGCATGAGAGATCAACAATTTCTTCAAAATAAAGCCACTGCCGTGCTCTAAAAAATATAAGTAAAGCACATAGAGCAAACTATATAGCTCAAAAGATATAAGTGAAGCACATAGAGTATTCTAATAAATTCCAATCAAGTGGGTTTCTCCCAAAAGGTGTGTACAGCAAGGATGATTGTGGTAAAGTAAAAATCAAAGACTAATATCATACAAGACGCTCCAAGCAAAACACATATCATGTGGCGAATAAAAATATAGCTCCAAGTAAAGTTACCGATAAACGAAGACGAAAGAGGGGATGCCTTCCGGGGCATCCCCAAGCTTAGGCTTTTGGCTATTCTTGAATATCTTGGGGTGCCATGGGCATCCCCAAGCTTAGACTCTTGCCAGTCCTTATTCCATAGTCCATCAAATCTTTACCCAAAACTTGAAAACCTCACAACACAAAACTCAACAGGAAATCTCATAAGCTCCGTTAGTGAAAGAAATAAAAACCACCACATAAGGTACTGTAATGAACTCATTATTTATTTATATTGGTTTTAAACCTACTGTATTCCAAGTTCTCTATGGTTCATACCCTTACATACTAGCCATAGATGCATCAAAATAAGCAAACAACACACGAAAGGCAGAATCTGTCAAAAACAGAACAGTCTGTAGCAATCTGTAACTTTCTAATACTTGTGGAACTCTAAAAATCCTACCAAAACAGGACGTCTTGGGTAATTTGTCTATTAATCTACAGAAAAAAGAATCAATGCAAAAGCACGTTTATGTGATTTATTGAGTTTTTTCTCGTGAGTGCAAAGTTTTTGTTTTTAGCAGAATCAAATTAACTATCATCATAGGTTATCCTATAGGTTCTACTTGGCACAAACACTAAATAAAACATGAAAACACATCTAAACAGAAGGTAGATGAAAAATTTATTACTAAACAGAAACAAAAACAAAAAGCAGAAATAAAATTGGGTTGCCTCCCAACTAGCGCTATCGTTTAACGCCCCTAGCTAGGCATAAAAGCGAGGATAGATCTAAGTGGTGCCATCTTTGGCACTTGATTCATAAGTAGCTCGCATGATAGATTCATAAGGTAATTTAACTTTCTTTCTTGGAAAGTGCTCCATGCCTTTCCTTAATGGGAATTGGAATCTAATATTCCCTTCCTTCATATCAATAATCGCACCAATCGTTCTAAGGAAAGGTCTACCAAGAATAATAGGACATGAAAGATTGCAATCTATGTCAAGAACGATAAAATCTACGAGCACCAAATTTCTATTTTCAACAATTAGAACATCATTGATCCTTCAAATTGGCTTTTTAATGGTGGAATCCGCAAGGTGCAAATTTAAAGAGCAATCATCAAGATCATGGAAACCTAGAATATCACATAAAGTTTTCGGAATAGTGGAAACACTAGCACCCAAATCACATAAAGCATAACACTCATGATCTTTAATTTTAATCTTTATAGTAGGTTCCCACTCATCATAAATTTTTCTAGGTATAGATACTTCCAAATTAAGTTTTTCATCAAAAGATTGCATCAAGGCATCAACAATATGTTTGGTAAAAGCTTTATTTTGACTATAAGCATGAGGAGAATTCACAACGGATTGCAACAAGGAAATACAACTTTATAAATAACAATTATCATAATTAAATTCCTTGAAATCCAAGATAGTGGGTTCAATACTATTTAAAGCCTTGACCTCTCCAATCCCACTTTTACCAAATTTAGCATCAAGATCTAAAAACTCCGAATCATTGGGACACCTTTAAACTAAAGTTGACTCATCTCCAGTCCCATCATTATTAAGATTCATATTGCAAAACAAAGATCTAATAGGGGACACATCAATAACTTTAAGATCTTCATCATTATTTTCATGGAACTTTTCTGGTTTGGCAGCCATCTTATTGACTAAGGTAGCTTGCTTATCAGAAATTCGGGCTATGGAATTTTCAAGCCAAGTAATTTGGGAGTTCAAACCATAAAATTCTTTAGACATATCATCAAGCTCTTTATTCGTAAACCCCATAAGACTTTTTGTTCTTTAAGCTCTTTTCTGAAAAAATTATTATGCTCAAATTGTAAAGTCATAAAGCTTCTAACGTTTGATTCAATCTCTTCCAACCTTCTACGATGAAGGTCGGTGTTCTTAGGCAAAGCCATGAGGGCAAGCAGGCATACAGAAAGGCAAGCGAAGGAGAGAGTAGCTTGGGAAAGAGAGGGCGAATAAAACGGCAAGGGTGAAGTGGGGGAGAGGAAAACGAGAGGCAAATGGCAAATAATGTAAATGCGAGGGAGATGAGTTTGTGATGGGTACTTGGTATGCCTTGACTTGAGCGAAGACCTCCTCGGCAATGGCGCCAGAAATCCTTCATGCTAAATCTTGAGCTTGCATTGGTTTTCCTTGAAGAGGAAAGGGTGATGCAGCAATAGTAGCGTAAGTATTTCCCTCAGTTTTAGAGAGCCAAGGTATCAATCCAGTAGGAGGCTCCTCACAAGTCCCACGCATCTACACAAACAAATAAGAACTCACAACCAACGCAATAAAGGGGTTGTCAGTCCCTTCACGGCTACTTGCCAAAGTGAGATCTAATAGAGATAATATGATAATATATATATATATATATATATATATATATATATATATATATTTGGTATTTTATAATATAGATTGGAAAAGTAAAGATGCAAATAAAAGTAAATAGCAAGCTTATAAAATAAGAGATAGACCCACGGGCCATAGGTTTCACTAGTGGCTTCTCTCAAGATAGCATAATTATTATGGTGGGTGAACAAATTACTGTCGAGCCAATTGATAGAACAGCGAATAATTATGAGATTATCTAGGCATGATCATGTATATAGGCATCACGTCCGTGACAAGTAGACCGACTCCTGCCTGCATCTACTACTGTTACCCCACACATCGACCGCTATCCAGCATGCATCTAGAGTATTAAGTTAATAAAGAACGGAGTAACACCTTAAGAAAGATGACATGATGTAGAGGGATAAACTCATGCAATATGATATAAACCCCATCTTTTTATCCTCGATGGCAACTGTCAGTGTCAAAACCGGCGGATCTCGGGTAGGGGGTCCCGAACTGTGCATCTAGGCGGATGGTAACAGGAGACAAGGGACACGATGTTTTTACCCAGGTTCGGGCCCTCTCGGTGGAGGTAAAACCCTACTCCTGCTTGATTAATATTGATGGTATGGGTATTACAAGAGTTGATCTACCACGAGATCAGAGAGGCTAAACCCTAGAAGCTAGCCTATGGTATGATTGTTGTTCGTCCTACGGACTAAAACTCTCCGGTTTATATAGACACCGGAGAGGGCTAGGGTTACACAGAGTCGGTTACAATGGGAGGAGATCTTCATATCGTATCGCCAAGCTTGCCTTCCACGCCAAGGAAAGTCCCATCCGGACACGGGACGGAGTCTTCAATCTTGTATCTTCATAGTCCGGGAGTCCGGCCAAAGGTCATAGTCCGGCCATCCAGACACCCCCTAATCCAGGACTCCCTCAGTAGCCCCTGGACCAGGCTTCAATGACGACGAGTCCAGCGTGCAAGTTGTCTTCGGCATTGCAAGGCGGGTTCCTCCTCCGAATACTTCATAGAAGATGTTGAACACCAGGATAGTGTCCATCTTTGCAAAATAATTTTCACATGCCACCGTAGAGAGAATAACATTTGCACCAATCTAATCTGCTGACGTATTCCGTAGCGTGACCTCATGCCACAGCCAGGCTTTTATTCATTTTACTGTTCCACCTTAGCGCGTTTAGCGAGGCGGTTTCCTTGGCACGTCTTGTCAAAGCAGAGATCGTGTCCCCTTATTCAGGGATTCTCATTAATACGGGCATGGGTAACCCAACCGCGCCATTAACCGCGGCGCTTGGGAGATAAGCGAGTTTTATTAGGCCGGTGGGGGCTCGTAGTTTTGGCCGCCAATATAAGGGGATAAAGATCTACCCTTTCCATTCACGCCTTCTTCCTCCTTTGCTTATTCGTCCTTGCGCACTCGAGCTCCAACACCCAAGCCCGCACTGCCCACCTCAACCTACTCCAATCATGTCCGGAGCTGGAGGTAGATGGATGGCCTCCTCCATCACGGAGGGGCAAATCAAAAAGTTGAGGAAGGCCAGATACTTGTCCGACGACATCGCGCACCAGCTTCCAGATGAGGGGCAACTCATCCCCACCCCCAGGCCCCATGAGAGGGTTATTTTCCTTCCCCATTTCCTCCGCGGACTAGGTTTTCCTCTTCACCCGTTTGTCCGGGGGCTCATGTTCTACTACGGCCTGGACTTCCACGATCTGGCCCCGAACTTCATCCTCAACATCTCGGTGTTCATCATCGTGTGCGAGGCCTTCCTCCGCATCTAGCCTCACTTTGCCCTATGGCTAAAGATCTTCAGCGTCAAGCCGAAGGTCGTGGGCGGCCGCCAAGCGGAGTGCGAAGGTGCCATGGTGGGCAAGATACCCAACATTACATGGCTCGAGGGCGCCTTCGTAGAGACCATCAAAGGGTGGCAATCGGGGTGGTTCTATATCACTGAGCCACGTGACCCTGAATGGGCAGCGGCCCCCGAATTCCAATCTGGCATTCCCACACGGCTCACATCTTAGAAAGAGACGGGCCTGTCATGGGGTAACTCGGCAGAAGTGACCAGACTTCAAACCTGCATCAAAGACCTGATTAGCAGGAAGGTTAAACTTGTCACCCTAGTCTAGGTCATGCTCTTCCGCCGGATTCTCCCGTGTCAACGACGGGCTTTCAACTTGTGGGAGTTCGACCCGGCCCAGCACCAGACTCTGTCTCGGCTCTTCGACACAAAGCACGAGGATGCATGGAAGGTGCTATTCAAGAGCTCCGAGGTCTCCCCTCCCGTCACCGAGGATCGCGGATTCTGCGCCAAGCGCCAAGCCAGCGCGGTGAGCTAATTTTCCCATTATGGGGTATATGTTTTCCATAGATTTGATTCTATGCGGGATCTAAACCCCCATACCTTTAACAGGACTGGCAGAAGAAGGCCGGACAGATCAACTGTCCGGCTCCTTTGCCCGAAGACCCAGCGGACGCTCGTTTAACAAAGCTGCTGGTTCTGGCACCTCACGTGGTGCCGGAGAAGAAGGCCAAGAAGAAGACCACGGGGACTCGAAAGAGCTCCCTGCGCCTGGTGGTGTCGGATTCATCGTCCGACAACCCCGACGCACCCTCCGCCTCGAAAGACGAGGAAGAAGAAGAAGAAGAAGAAGAAGAAGCCTCTCCCCCTCCAACGGGGAGAGGAAAGAAAAGGAAGGCCGCCCCAACTGGGGAGGCTGGAGGGTCCAAGAAGGGGAAGACCCTTCTGCCGGACTACGCCTCCGATGCCGAAGACGGCGGGGAGGAATGGCCATCTAGGGTCAAGCCCCTGGCAAAATGGTAAGTGTCCGGTTACCCGAATGACTCATGGCGCTCCTCTATTATTTGATAGCTTCTGACGCCAAATTTTAATTATGTAGTCCACCTAGAGCTCAGCTCGGCGATTCGTCGAGCGGCTCCCTGAATTCGTCAGATGTGAATAGCGCTTCACTTCCGACGGCCTCCTCTCCGCTCCTTGCGGACGACGCGGAGGTGGAGTCCCAAAAGGGACCGAACCAGGAGGAGGTGGTCCTGGAGGCGCCCCAAGGCAACCTCCCGGACTCTAGGCCCAAATGGGGCAAAGCCCCGGAGGGATCTAAGTCCGGCCCCGGGCCGGACACTGCTCCCTTCCAGAGTCCGACAGGCGGTGCCTTTATAAGAAGGGAAAGCCTACGCCGCCGGCGACCTCCATCCATCCAGAGGCGCCGGATAATTTGCTGGAGGCGCTTAACGGCGCCTCCATCGACGAGGAACACCACACTGTTATGAGTGCGGTGATTCAAAAGGTTCAGTCCGCCAAAAGCGGCTTGACAGAAGCCTGTACATGTCTGTTAACAGGCTTTGAGGTATGTGTTCAAAACATATAAAAATGTTACCGTATAGACAGTAGCCCCGGATGCTCGGTTCGGTGTTCGGAAAGAAAAGCCGAGCTGAGGATCTAAAAAGATATACGCAGGAGTCTAACAAAAATATGTCGATATGGAAATGTAGGCTGCACTGCTGACCTCTGCCGTAGTGACTGCGGAGGTCAATGCATTGAAGGCAAGCCTCGAGCGGTCCGAGAACGAGCTCGGCCGTGCCAAGAAGCAGCTCGAGGACAAGGAGGGTATGTAATACCGCATGTAAGTGTATATAGAAATACTTGGTCGCAAATAATGACAGGACCAACTTAATTGTTGTAGGGGCCACGACCGAGGTGGCGACCCTGAAGGAGGCGGTCTCCAAGGCCGAAAACAGTGCGGCCATGGGGCGCGCCGAGTGAGAGAAGCAGGAGGCGCGGGTGGCGGAGGTGCGGCAAGAGCTCCAGGCTCTCGTGGAAAAACACGAGAGTTTGGAGCGTGACTCGAAGACTCGAGAGTCTGAGCTCGCCTTGGCTCTTGAGAGTGCCAAAAACGCTAAGGCCGAAGCCCAGAAGGCCCTCCAGGATATCAAGGCGATGAAGAAAATAGCAGCGGGCAAGGCATTTTTTATGCAAAGAAAGAATATAAAAGTTAATTATCTGCTACTTACCCGAATCCGGAGCTCTCCAGGAGCATTCGCCGATCTGCCCCATAGTGTGTCTGATGCCGCTGCATACTACCGAGCCGAAGAGGGGAGCTCGACGGAAAAAGTGTTCTGGTCTCAGTATGCTGAGGCCGAACATCCGGTGCCCCTGAGCGACCAGCCAAAGCAGCTGGTCGAGCTCCACAAGGTGGCTGAACAGGACATGCAGGGCCTCATAGCTCGGCTGCGGCCTGGAGAAGCCATGCCTGGGAGCTACTTTGGTCTGGTGCGGCGGCTGGTGGACGCGTGTCCGTGGATTGAGGTCGTCAAGCGCTCCGTCTGTATCGAAGGTGCCGTCGGGCCCTTGCCCGTGCTAAAGTGCACTGGGGCAAGCTGGACGCTGAGAAGCTTTTGACAGACGCGCCACCGCCGGGCAAGGAGTATCGCACGCCCGAGATGTATCATAAGGGCGTCCTGAAGGGTGCTCGCCGTATAGCGGACGAATGCACTAAAGATGTAATTTTTGAGTAGGCTCGCATCTGTTATCCTGTACGCTGAAAACTTTGTTCATATACGTTAAGCAACGCTTGTTAATTTAAAATATTACCTTCTGTGCGGCCGTTTATCAAATCTGAGAGATGCAAGTCGTCGGCTTCGACCCCCATGCCACGAGTGCTGGGGTGTTCGGGATAAACCTGAGAGCTCTTGTTCCCATTCTTGGGTCCATATAGGGAGGCACTCAGCACAACAAACTAGGCCGTCAGACTTATAATGCTTTATCACTCTCACTTAGCCATAGAATTCTGTAATTTTAAATTTTGGCGAAGCCCCTAGTATTCGGAAGACCGAGTTCGGGGCGCTATCCACGCCCAGGCCGGATAAGTCCGGTTCCTCGCTCTAAGAGGCATAAGTCTTTAAGGACTCAAAAACCTCGCGGACAGCGACCGGTCTCTCGCACTATCATGACGGCCAGTTTTAGCTTTCTCTACTGAGGTGTTAACCCATCTCAACTGGGGAACAATCACAGTAGTTCTCCCAGCGCTACCTTAGCCAACATTGCGGAATGTAAGGTACCAAAACATGGGAGCCGGGCAAACCCAACTATTGACCAAAGACATGATTCGGAGCCGATGCATATAGTGCTATAAGTTCGGGGTGCCGCACTCATAAGAGTGTTCGGTCTTTTCACACCATGTTATGGGGTGTTTTAGCCCCTGGTGTATTGTCCGTACCAAAGTGTATGGTTGCATATTTTCATGACTGAACATATATATAAAAAGGAATACAATAATAGATAGAAGCTATGTATTGTTTATTATTAAAAATTGCTGCTATGAAAGCAGAACGATACAAATAGTGCGATAAGCAAGAGATGGGATTATTTGACATGTCCCCCTCCAGGGGCAAGCTGCGGGATTTTAAGTAAAATAGGTAGTAAGCTCGTTATAGAGACCACCTGGACATTTGACGTGGCTTGTCCTCACCCTGGCTGTTGCATCGTGTGTTCGGCGAGTGTATTGCCGGACAGGCCTTCTGAGTAGTTGGGTCCTGAAAGTACATAAAAAAAGGAAAACGGCCGAATAGGGAGCCCCTAAGTGCGGTTGAGCCGCATTCTGGGCGTGCCGTAGTTGTGCCCCTCCCCTTATGCCCATGGTATTTTCAAAGCGTAATTATGTACGTGTGGTACCGATAGCACCATCTGAAGAGGGCCGGGGTTGGGGCCGCACTGCTATGCTTGCTCGGATCGTGCTAGCCGGCTCTGTTGTAGGTTGCTTTGGGCGCGCTTGACGTTGTCCAGACGTTTAATACCCGGATTGGAGAGCTGCCTTGAGAGGCTGCTCTGTACTTCCGCCGCCAGGGCCGCTGTGTGCTCCTCCATTCGGAGAGAGCGTTCGGTGTTTCCATTTACTGTGATGACTCCGCGAGGGCCTGGCATCTTGAGCTTGAGATATGCGTAGTGCGGCACCGCATTGAACTTTGCAAATGCGGTTTGTCCAAGCAGGGCGTGATAGCCACTGCGGAATGGGACTATGTCGAAGATTAACTCTTCGCTTCGGAAATTATCCGGGGATCCGAAGACCAGTTCGAGTGTAACTAAGCCTGTACAACTGGCTTCTACACCCGGTATGACACCTTTAAAGGTTGTCTTTGTGGGTTTGATCCTTGAGGGATCTACACCCATTTTTCGCACTGTATCCTGATAAATCAGGTTCAGGCTGCTGCCGCCGTCCATGAGGACTCTGGTGAGGTGAAATCCGTCAATGATTGGGTCTAGGACCAATGCGGCGAATCCACGGTGACGGATGCTAGTGGGGTGGTCCCTTCGATCAAATGTGATCGGGCAGGAGGACCATGGGTTGAACTTTGGGGCGACTGGCTCCAATGCATAGACGTCCTTGAGAGCACGCTTCCGCTCCCTCTTGGGGATGTGGGTTGCGTATATCATGTTCACCGTCCGCACTTGCGGGGGGAATCCCTTCTGTCCTCTGTTGTTCGGCGGCCGGGGCTCCTCCTCGTCATCGCTACGTAGCCCCTTGTCTCTGGTTTCGGCACTTAACTTGCCTGCCTGCTTGAACACCCAACAATCCATGTTGGTGTGGTTGGCTGGTTGTTCGGGGGTGCCGTATATCTGGCACGAGCGGTCGAGTATCCGGTCTAAGTTGGATGTGCCCGGAGGGTTTCTTTTGAATGTCTTCTTCCGCTGCCGTATCCTCCGTATTGTCGCTGTTAATGCGGTGCTTGTGCTTGTTGCGACGTGACCTGCCATTGTTGTCCTTGGTATCCAAATTACCAGGGCTCTTGGTTATGTTATTGCTATGAGCTAGCCAGCTGTCTTCGCCCGCGCAGAAGCGGGTCATGAGTGTCGTGAGGGCTACCATAGATTTCGGCTTTTCCTGTCCTAGGTGCCGGGCAAGCCATTCGTCTCGGATGTTGTGCCTGAAGGCAGCAAGGGCCTCGGCGTCCGGACAGTCGACTATTTGATTTTTCTTGGTTAGGAACCATGTCCAGAATTGCCTGGCCGATTCCTCTGGCTGCTGGATTATGTGGCTTAGGCCATCGGCGTCTGGTGGTCGCAGGTAAGTGCCCTGGAAGTTGTCAAGGAATGCGGATTCCAGGTCCTCCCAGCAACTAATTGACTCTACTGGCAGGCTGTTAAGACAATGTCGAGCTGGTCCTTTAAGCTTGAGCGGGAGGTATTTGATGGCGTGTAGATCATCAACACGGGCCATGTGGATATGAAGGAGGTAATCCTCGATCCATACCGCGGGATCAGTTGTGCTGTCATATGATTCAATGTTTACGGGCTTGAAACCCTCAGGGATTTGATGATCCATTACTTCGTCTGTGAAGCATAGTGGGTGTGCGGCGCCCCTGTACTGGGCTATATCGTGGCGCAGCTCGGATGAGCTTGGTCTGTTGTATTCGGCCTGGCCGTATTTATCAGATCCAGTGTGACGGTTATCATCACGTGATGTGGGGCGCCCACGCGATCCGTAGATCGATCTTGTTTGCCTTGCCTTGTCCTCCAGTATGTCTCACAGGTCTGTTGCGTCTCCCCGTGCTCTGGTATGTTTTGAGCGGTGCCGGAGTGCGGCTTGGGTCGAGGGCCTGAAGGCCTCTCTGTCGCGGCCACGGGGTTACTGATCGGGCGCATCGTACGCTGGTAATGTAGGTTTAGTTGCTTCCTCCTCAAGTTGGGGTAGCAGCCTGCGCTTTGGGTAGCTCTTGGAGGAGCGCTCGAGTTTATACTCTTCGGCCGCCAAGACTTCAGTCCACCTGTCGGCTAGCAAGTCTTGGTCAGCTCTAAGTTGCTGCTGTTTTTTCTTGAGGCTGCGTGCCGTGGCCATAAGCCTGCGTTTGAAACGCTCTTGTTTGACGGGATCCTCTGGCACGACGAATTAGTCATCATCGAGGCTTGCCTCGTCTTCGGAGGGAGGCATATAGTTGTCGTCCTCAACCTCTCTGTCGGCCGCTCTCTCATGAGGGCTGGCTCCTTCGTCCTCCTGCACTGAATCATGCTGGAGGGGGTTATCTTCGGCACTGTCCGGCGTGTTGTTATCTCCGGTGCCGGATTCGCCGTTCTTGCTTTGGCGGGATTTAGAGCGGCGCCGCTGACGTCGGCGCTTGGGTTGCTTCTTGGAGGGGTCATCCTCCATTTTTTCCTTGCCATCCCCTGCTTTGGGGGTGTCCACCATGTATATGTCATATGACAAGGTGGCTTTCCAGTTCCCTATAGGTGCTGGATCTTGGTCGTCTCCTTCATCGGCGTCCATACCGTCGATGTCTTCGGAGTCAAAGTCGAGCATGTCGGTTAAATCATCGACAGTGGCCACAAAGTGGGTGGTGGGTGGGTTTCGAATTTCTTCGTCATCCGTATCCCAACCCTGCTGACCATAGTCCGGCCAGGGCTCTCCTGACAAAGAGAGAGACTTTAGGGAGTTCAGGATATCACCAAAGGGCGAGTGCTGAAAGACGTCCGCGGCGGTGAACTCCATGATCGGAGCCCAATCCGGTTCGATCGGAAGGGGTGCGGAAGATTCGGAGTCCGGAACGGAGTCCGGCACCTTGGATTCACGGGTCTTGCAAAGGACTAGGCTGGTATTTGGCTCTATCGCCGTAGAGATTGCGGCTCCTAGGGCGGCGTCCAACCATCCGTCCCTGGTTAGCGCAGTCGGCTCCGAGCTAATGGTCGGAGCGGACTCCTGAGCGGCACTCTGGGCGCTGTCCGGCGGCAGAGCTAGATCATGCCCATCGAGACAGTGCGGCGCGCTCGGCCATGGCTCGAATCCGTCGAAGATCAAGTCCCCGCGAATGTCGGCCGTGTAGTTTAAGCTTCCAAACCTGACCTGATGGCCAGGGGCGTAGCTTTTGATCTGCTCCAGATGGCCAAACGAGTTGGCCCGCAGTGCAAAGCCGCCGAATACGAAGATCTGTCCGGGGAGAAAAGTCTCGCCCTGGACCGCGTCGTGGTTGATGATCGAAGAAGCCATCGGGCCTAAAGGCGACGACACAGAGGAACTCTCAATGAAAGCACCAATGTCGGTGTCAAAACCGGCGGATCTCGGGTAGGGGGTCCCGAACTGTGCGTCTAGGCGGATGGTAACAGGAGACAAGGGACACGATGTTTTTACCCAGGTTCGGGCCCTCTCGGTGGAGGTAAAACCCTACTCCTGCTTGATTAATATTGATGGTATGGGTATTACAAGAGTTTATCTACCATGAGATCAGAGAGGCTAAACCCTAGAAGCTAGCCTATGGTATGATTGTTGTTCGTCCTACAGACTAAAACTCTCCGGTTTATATAGACGCCGGAGAGGGCTAGGGTTACACAGAGTCGGTTACAATGGGAGGAGATCTTCATATCGTATCGCCAAGCTTGCCTTCCACGCCAAGGAAAGTCCCATCCGGACACGGGACATAGTCTTCAATCTTGTATCTTCATAGTCCGGGAGTCCGGCCAAAGGTCATAGTCCGGCCATCCGGACACCCCCTAATCCAGGACTCCCTCAACAACAATACAATACGTGCCTTGCTGCCCCTGCTATCACTGGGAAAGGACACCGCAAGATTGAACCCAAAGCTAAGCACTTCTCCCATTGCAAGAAAGATCAATCTAGTAGGACAAACCAAACTGATAATTCGAAGAGACTTGCAAAGATAACTTAATCATACATAAAAGAATTCAGAGGAGATTCAAATATTTCTCATAGATAAACTTGATCATAAATCCACAATTCATCGGATCTCGACAAACACACCGCAAAAAGAGTTACATCGAATAAATTTCCAAGAAGATCAAGGAGAACATGGTATTGAGATCCAAAGAGAGAGAAGAAGCCATCTAGCTAATAACTATGGACCCGAAGGTTTGTGGTAAACCACTCACAACTCATCGGAGAGGCTATGGTGTTGATGTAGAAGCCCTCCATGGTCGATTCCCCCTCTGGCGGAGCGCTGACGAAGGCTCCAAGATGGGATCTTGCGGATACAGAAGGTTATGGCGGTGGAAATAGTTTTTCGTCGTCGCCTCTGGTGTTTTCGGGGTACGTGAGTATATATAGGAGGAAGAAGTACGTTGGTGGACGCCCGAGGGTCCCACGAGACAGGGGGGCGCGCCCAATAGGGGGGGTGGGCGCCCTCCACCCTCGTGGCTTCCTTGATTGCTTCTTGACTTGCACTCCAAGTCCTCTGGGTTGCGTTTGTTCCAAAAAGATCGCCCCCGAAGGTTTCATTCCGTTTGGACTCTGTTTGGTATTCCTTTTCTTCGAAACACTGAAATAGGCAAAAGAACAGCAAGACGGGCTGGACCTCCGGTTAGTAGGTTAGTCCCAAAAATGATATAAAATTGTAAAGTAAAGCCCATAAACATCCAAAACAGGTAATATAATAGCATGGAACAATAAAAAATTATAGATATGTTGGAGACGTATCAGCGAGGCAGATCACCGGAAGAAGCCCGCCATGCGTACCGGTGATCACGTACTTGCTATGGTCAATGATTTACACGTAATCTTTGGAAAGGGTTCCGACGGACTAGATGTTCCGAGTGACGCTGAGGGACACTCACCCATGTGGAAGAAGAAATCTATATTTTGGGACCTACCCTACTAGAAAGACCTAGAGGTCCGCTCTTCGATTGACGTGATGCACGTGATGAAGAACCTTTGCGTGAACCTGCTAGGCTTCTTGGGCGTGTATGGGAAGACAAAAGATACAGTTGAGGCACGGGAGGACCTGCAACGTTTGCAGGAAAAAGACGGCATGCCTCCAAAGCAGTATGAAGGTCCTGCCAGCTATGCTCTTACCAAAGAAGAGAAGGAAATCTTCTTTGAATGCCAGCTTAGTATGAAGGTCCCGACTGGCTTCTCATCGAATAAAAAGGGAATAATAAATATGCTAGAGAAAAAGTTCCAGAACCTAAAGTCTCATGACTGCCACGTGATTATGACGCAACTGCTTCTGGTTGCATTGAGGGGGCTTCTACCGGAATACGTCCCATTAGCCATTGTGAAGCTATGTGCATTCCTCAATGCAATCTCTCAGAAGATGATCAATCCAGAAATCATATCAAGGCTAAGGAGTGATGTGGTGCAATGTCTTGTCAGTTTCGAGCTGGTGTTCCCACCATCCTTCTTCAATATCATGACACACGTCCTAGTTCATCTAGTTGACGAGATTGTCATTCTGGGCCCCGTATTTGTCACGACCGGTTTTCCGGATATTAATTTCCAGAAAAATGGCCGTTGTGCTCACCAGCCCCAGGATTACTGTTAGCTGATGAGGCACCAAATTGATACAGAATTTCCAAGCAAAATACAAAATATGTAGTACAAGACCATTCTGGCCTATGAGTACAACAAGTGATTTCTAGAGGTTGATGGCGGAAGCAGTTTGTGGATCAACGGTGTCTATGGGACTCCATTTCCCAACAGGAACAGCTGACCAGGTTAATTCCTATCTTCACGAGGCTGCTATCACCGTTGCTTAGGTTCTGGGGCTGTCGTTGCAACGCTCCTCTCCGTGCAGGAAATCTGGCCAAGGCAATAGCCAGGGACAAGCCAGTGAGTACTTTGAATGTACTCGCAAACATTATGAACACGTGTATAATATAAATGATAATCGTGCGCTGAAATATTCTCTGATCACATCGTCAGTCATCAAAATAAAATCTCTGATGCATGCATGCAGATTATTTATATGCAACATGAATAAGCTATAATGGAGTGGAAATAAAATGCTGCAGTCGGGCGTTTGTGTGACACCAGATACATGGCTTATATTGAAGAGTAAATGACATGCGTGCCACAGTCAGACGTTGGAGCGACATCGCATAAAGGGCTTATATCAGAATAAACAACGAGCGTGCCACAGTCGGACGTCTGAGCGACATCACAGAAAGGGCTCATATCAAAATAAATAACAAGCGTGCCATAGTTGGACGTCTGAGCGACATCGCAGAAAGGGCTTATATCAAAAATAAATAATAAGCAATGCCACAGTCGGGCGTCTCAGCGACACCACATAAAGGGCTTATAAAATATATAATCACAATGAATATCCAGGAGGTAGAACCGTCCCAGGGATACTCAATAATTCAAATAATACAATGGGTTAGTCCATAATAAACATAACATAATTATCACAAGTCATTAGTCATGATCCACGTTCCGGTTTAGTAGTTTCTCCTCCGAAGATCGACACTAAGACCGACACTTGACCCATCCCAGACTGTAGTCCTAAACCATGGACACGGTTATTCGAATAGGTTTTATCTCTGTAGAGGGTGTACTCTTTACCCATGAGTAACGGATTTATTTAGTCCTTCGGGACTAATTCCGTCTACGGTCTTTTAATTGAAAACACACCTGACTTGCACACACCAGCTTAACTCACCGGTGTCTGGAATCACCCACGACACCTGTCAAGCAAAACTCTAAGTGGGGAGGCTACAACCTCGCGTAGCATGGGATCAAATTTATACCGCGCGCTCTAAGGAGTGCCCCCCTCTCGGTCCCAACCAGAAACACCCATGCCCCCGGACCAGGTGGCCTGCCTACCGGCTACAACCGGTATCTTCCACCATGGCCTCTTTGTACGGTGTGTGCTTGAAAGGGGTTGACGACTTACTAAACCGTACCCTACCTGTTGTAGGGACAAGTGGTAGTACGAAACAAGTATGGGGGTTACTGGAACAAGACTCGATCTACGGTCGACTCTGGAGGTTTATAATTTCCCTGCATGACATGTATAAAAAATATATTTCAACCAACACAATCAACACTCATTATACCTTACTATGCCATACCGGACACAACCGTCCCGACGGAGACCGGCGACAAGCTCACGCCTACCCAAGGCAGAGGCTTTCCCAGATTTCTTCCGGCATGCATGCAAGGCACATGAGGATGATTACCTTCACAAGTGTGTTCATTTCCAATAGCATGGAAATCATTAATATGCATCCATGCAAATGATCATATCACATGAAATGACAAGTTCTCCAAAATGAGGTGGTGTTATAAATGTGTCAACGAACACACCAAAAATATTATGCCGGGGTTCAGAATGCTTGCCTTCAAGCTGTGGAGAGGTGGGGGTGCTCTACAAAACTTTTGAAAGCTTTCTGCCTCTCTCCAAAATCCTATTTTGAAAATATTGGAATTAACACACAATTTCAAAACAGCACAAAAAAGTTGTTTGAAATTATTTCAAATAAATCTTAAAATAAACTAGACAGAATTTGAGAGATGTAGGAAGAAGAATCAATTCATTTGGAGTTATATTCTAAAAGTTATAGCCAGTCAAAGTTTAGTCAAATTGTGATTTTAAATAAAACAGAAAAAGGAAAAGAAAAATGCTTTGAACCGGTACACGTCGAAGACGTATTTCGGGATTTACGTCTCCACTTAACCCACATGGACCGGAGCGGGGTCACTGACAGTGGGTCCAAGGGCCCACTGGTCAGGTTTGACCGTCTCCCCCGCCTCCTTCCTCCTCTGGCCGAACAGAGGCGGGGGCTCCGGCGACCAACACCGGCGAGCGGCGGCTCCTCGCGGCCTCTGGAGGGCGGGGATGGATCCTCCAGACTAGGGCGGTCCTCCCGGTGGTCGTTGGGTCGGCGGGGACGGAGTGAGCTGCCGGCGGCGAGCTTCGCGGCGGAGGAGGCTTCGGGAGCAAAGTGGGTTTGGGGCTACGTTGGCTCCTGATCAAAATCGAGCAGGGGGACGGGCTCACGGGAGGAAGAGAGAGCTTCTGGTGGAGAGAGTGGAGAGGGGGAGGCCCTGGTGGTGCCGGAGTGGCTGGGGCAGTGGCGGCGGCAGGAGTTGCCGGAGAGGAAGAAGACGATCCCTCTGGTCTTTCAACTACCACGGGAGGGTCAGTGAGGGAGTGAGGGAAGTTTCTTGAGGGCTTGACAAGCTCGGGGCTTCCTTTTATAGCGTGACGAGGTCGGTTCTGCGACGGTGGGGATAAGATCGCCGACGACCGACGTTCTTTAGCAGCAGGGGGACGTGGCGGGGATGAGGATGGCGGCAGGAGGTAGCGGAGGAGCGGAGCACTGCTCCAGGGCGAGCTGGCGAGCAGGAGTGGCTCGGGCGGCGCCGACACGGCCGGGGCCTGCATGCAGCCGTCAGCTAGCCGCCACGGCCGTCCGAACGGTGGTGCTGTGGGGTGCCAGGGGTGGTCGGGGTGGCGTGGCGGTGCAGGGGGATACATGACGTGCTAGCTGCTATTGGCCAAGGGCCGGAACGGGTGTGGGGCGAGACGCGGCGGCTCGGGCGCACGTGTGTGCCAAACACACGCTCTGGGCGCGCCCAGAGCACGCCCGGGACGTGTTCGACGAAATGCCAGTGCATGCTAGAGGTCACGGGTGAGGCTGGCAAGAGACAGGGCTAGGGTAGGGTTAGTCAGAAGGTAAATGGACATGGTGGTTAGGTCAGGTGGCCAAGTTCATAATGTAAACTTGAAATCATGCCAAATCTGGCTATGCACTCAGGGTGTTTGTCAAAATGCCAAGGGCATCTAGGCAATACTTGGGGTGGCCAAATTCTCCAGATCAGTGTCTCTTTGGATGGACAAGAGGGTGGTGAGGTTAGTTTGTCAAAAGAAGAAACTTGTTAGTGCAAGTTTTGCAAAACCTCAGTTTTTGACAGAAAGAAGAGGGCATGGCTGCAATCACTTAGAATCATCCAATGGGTCCACTCTCCTGGACTTAAGGGTTTGGCAAGGTACACTACAAGCAGGAGAAAGAATCAAGGGCCAAGGAGCAAGCAAGAATATGGTTGCTTTACAAACCATCATGTTGGACCAGAATGAAGATGAGGTTGATACACTCAAATTTTTCAAAGAACATCATTGGGTTTTTGCATCAAGTTGAATCATATGCTACTACTAACATCCCATAATTTTGGTGGAGGCTAGAAAGAAGTATTTAAATGAGTTGCAGTGCAAAATTGCCCACTGGACCAGAGAAGAAAATTGGGTGTAGAGCTCAAAATATTTCATGAATAAAAGATATTTTTGCATAAAAGTGATTTAAAAACATCACCTGACATCTCCAAATTTTTGTTGGAATTTTAAGTGAATTTATCAAATGGTTGTAGTTCAAATATGGCCATATAACTTTGAAAAAAAACCATTTTCCAAGAAAATAAAGACCAAGCAAATTAATTATGTAATTAGTTCTACTAATAAAATAAAAGTTTTTCTTGAGAGGTTAAACAAGTCCAATAACATATTTGAAAAGTTTTCACTTTGGGGAAAACTCCATAATAGCAAGGGAGAAAAAGGTTCAAAAATCAAAAGGGAGCCCAGCAAATAAAAGTTTTAATTTCCTGGCAAAATTTTAATTAATAAAACAAGGTCAAAATTTTGGGGTGTCACAACACTACCCCCCTTAAAAGAAAATCTCGTCCTCGAGATTTGTTAAGAGTTGTTTGGAAAGAACCATTCCTGTTAGTAGAAACTAAAAATTCATTTATAGCACAAATTATTGTGTCGTCGCGGTTGGCAACTACGCCCGGGTTAAAAAATGCAATCGTACACCAACATACTCATGCATGGCCACTATTAAAAACAGGGGCGCACAATCAAACAACATTTAATGATGGCGGTACAGGATCACACAGTTACAAGACGAGGATATATTAAGACTCGGTACTACTCGAGCGGCTCTAGTCTACCTCATTAATATCTAAGTGGGCTTGCCTTGCGGACGTCGAGGTTTCTCCACGGTCTTCACCGTCGTGATCTGCTGGAGGGGGTTGAGGGGCTACAGGGTCGGGGTAGCGATGATGACCATCTCGGGGATTGTGGGCCACAATCCCGTTGGAGCGTGTTCCCAAAAGGCGACGAAGCACTTTTGGGGTCATCAAGGTATTTTGGTTGATGGCCGGGGCTGACCTCAAGGTCTCAATTGGTTGTCCGAACAACACGACTTGGTTGTCGGCGTCGGGCTCATCTTCTCCTCTTGCTGGGTTGAGACTAGCGTGCCCTTTTTATAGAAAAAGGCAACGGAGTCTCCCTTCACATGATTGCGAATGGGACAATATAGGTGTCGGTCTCTAGCGCATGATCGACAGGCTAGGCTGATAGGTTGGGCACCGACTGCCAAAAGTGTTGGTGTCACTGTATGGCTATCTTGCACGGGAAGCTTGGCTGGGGTTTTGGTTAGGGTCTGGTGGGTTGGTTTGCCTAAGTTTTTCGACCTGGCTAAGATAGGATTAGCCAATGGTTAGCCTGGCTCTGATACCAAGTTTGTCACGACCGGTTTTCCGGGTATTAATTTCCAGAAAATGGCCGTTGTGCTCACCAGCCCCAGGATTACTGTTAGCTGATGAGGCACCAAATTGATACAGAATTTCCAAGCAAAATACAAAATATGTAGTACAAGACCATTCTGGCCTATGAGTACAACAAGTGATTTCTAGAGGTTGATGGCGGAAGCGGTTTATGGATCATCGGTGTCTATGGGACTCCATTTCCCAACAGGAACAACTGACCAGGTTAATTCCTATCTTCACGAGGCTGCTATCACCGTTGCTTAGGTTTTGGGGCTGTCGTGCAACGCTCCTCTCCGTGCAGGAAATCTGGCCAAGACAATAGCCAGGGACAAGCCAGTGAGTACTTTGAATGTACTCGCAAACATTATGAACACGGGTATAATATAAATGATAATCGTGCGCTGAAATATTCTCTGATCACATTGCCAGTCATAAAAATAAAATCTCTGATGCATGCATGCAGATTATTTATATGCAACACGAATAAGCAATAATGGAGTGGAAATAAAATGCCGCAGTCGGGCGTCTGTGCGACACCACATACAAGGCTTATATTGAAGAGTAAATGACATGCGTGCCACAGTCGGACGTCGGAGCGACATCGCATAAAGGGCTTATATCAAAATAAACAACGAGCATGCCACAGTCGGATGTCTGAGCGACATCGCAGAAGGGGCTCATATCAAAATAAATAACGAGCGTGCCACAGTCGGACGTCTGAGCGACATCGCAGAAAGGGCTTATATCAAAAAAAATAATAAGCAATGCAATAGTTGGGCGTCTCAGCGACACCACATAAAGGGCTTATAAAATATATAATCACAATGAATATCCAGGAGGTAGAACCGTCCCATGGATACTCAATAATTCAAATCATACAATGGGTTAGTCCATAATAAACAAAACATAATTATCACAAGTCATTAGTCATGATCCACGTTCTGGTTTAGTAGTTTCTCCTCTGAAGACCGACACTAAGACTGACACTTGACCCATCCCAGACTGTAGTCCTAAACCATGGACACGGCTATTCGAATAGGTTTTATCTCTGCAGAGGGTGTACTCTTTACCCACGAGTAACGGATTTCTTTAGTCCTTCAGGACTAATTCCGTCTACGGTCTTTTAATTGAAAACACGCCTGACTTGCACACACCAGCTTAACTCACCGGTGTCTGGAATCACCCACGACACCTGTCAAGCAAAACTCTAAGTGGGGAGGCTACAACCTCGCGTAGCATGGGATCAAATTTATACTGCGCGCTCTAAGGGGTGGCCCCCTCTCGGTCCCAACCGGAAACACCCATGCCCGCGGACCAGGTGTCCTGCCTACCGGCTACAACCGGTATCTTCCACCATGGCCTCTTTGTACGGTGTGTGCTTGAAAGGGGTTGACGACTTACTAAACTGTACCCTACCTGTTGTAGGGACAAGTGGTATTACGAAACAAGTATGGGGGTTACTGGAACAAGACTCGATCTACGGTCAACTCTGGAGGTTTATAATTTCCCTGCATGACATGTATAACAAATATATTTCAACCAACACAATCAACACTCATTATACCTTACTATGCCATACCGGACACAACCGTCCCGACGGAGACCGGATACAAGCTCACGCCTACCCAAGGCAGAGGCTTTCCCGGATTTCTTGCGGCATGCATGCAAGGCACATGAGGATGATTACCTTCACAAGTGTGTTTATTTCCAATAGCATGGAAATCATTAATATGCATCCATGCAAATGATCATATCACATGAAATGACAAGTTCTCCGAAATGAGGTGGTGTTATAAATGTGTCAACGAACACACCAATAATATTATGCCGGGGTTCAGAATGCTTGCCTTCAAGGTGTGGAGAGGTGGGGGTGCTCTCCAAAACTTTTGAAAGCTTTCTGCCTCTCTCTAAAATCCTATTTTGAAAATATTGGAATTAACACACAATTTCAAAACAGCACAAAAAAGTTGTTTGAATTTTTTTTCAAATAAATCTTAAAATAAACTAGACAGAATTTGAGAGATGTAGGAAAAAGAATCAATTCATTTGGAGTTATATTCTCAAAGTTATAGCCAGTCAAAGTTTAGTCAAATTCTGATTTTAAATAAAACAGAAAAAGGATAAGAAAAATGCTACAAACCGGTACACCTCGAAGACGTATTTCGGGATTTACGTCTCCACTTAACCCACATGGACCGGAGCGGGGTCACTGACAGTGGGTCCAAGGGCCCACTGGTCAGGTTTGACCTGTCTCCCCCGCCTCCTTCCTCATCTGGCCGAATAGAGGCGGGGGCTCCGGCGACCAACGCCGGCGAGCGGCGGCTCCTCGCGGCCTCTAGAGGGCGGGGATGGATCTGCCAGACTGGGGCGGTCCTCCCGGTGGTTGTTGGGTCGGCGGGGATGGAGTGAGCTACCGGCGGCGAGCTTCGCGGCGGAGGAGGCTTCGGGAGCAAAGTGGGTTTGGGGCTACGGTGGCTCCCGATCAAAATCGAGCAGGGGGACGGGCTCACAGGAGGAAGAGAGAGCTTCTGGTGGAGAGAGTGGAGAGGGGGAGGCCCTGGTGGTGCCGGAGTGGCTGGGGCAGTGGCGGCGGCAGGAGTTGCCGGAGAGGAAGAAGACGATCCCTCTAGTCTTTCAACTACCACGGGAGGGTCAGTAAGGGAGTGAGGGAAGTTTCTTGAGGGCTTGACGAGCTCGGGGCTTCCTTTTATAGCGCGACGAGGTCGGTTCTGCGGCGGTGGGGATAAGATCACCGGCGACCGACGTTCTGTAGCAGCAGGGGGGCGTGGCGGGGCTGAGGATGGCGGCAGGAGCTAGCGAACGAGCGGAGCACTGCTCCAGGGCGAGCTGGCGAGCGGGAGTGGCTCGGGCGGCGCCGACACGGCCGGGGCCTGGATGCGGCCGTTAGCTAGCCGCCACGACCGTCCGGAGGTGGTGCTGTGGGGTGCCAGGGGTGGTCGGGGTGGCGTGGCGGTGCAGGGGGATACATGGCGTGCTAGCTACTATTGGCCAAGGGCCGGAACGGGTGCGGGGCGAGACGCGGCGGCTCAGGCGCACGTGCGTGCCAAACGCACGCTCTGGGCGCGCCCGGGACGTGTTCGACGAAATGCCAGTGCATGCTAGAGGTCGCGGGTGAGGCTGGCAAGAGACAGGGCTAGGGTAGGGTTAGTCAGAAGGTAAATGGACATGGTGGTTAGGTCAGGTGGCCAAGTTCATAATGTAAACTTGAAATCATGCCAAATCTGGCTATGCACTCAGGGTGTTTGTCAAAATGCCAAGGGCATCTAGGCAATACTTGGGGTGGCCAAATTCTCTAGATCAGTGTCTCTTTGGATGGACAAGAGGGTGGTGAGGTTAGTTTGTCAAAAGAAGAAACTTGTTAGTGCAAGTTTTGCAAAACCTCAGTTTTTGACAGAAAGAAGAGGGCATGGCTGCAAGCACTTAGAATCATCCAATGGGTCCGCTCTCCTGGACTTAAGGGTTTGGCAAGGTACACTACAAGCAGGAGAAAGAATCAAGGGCCAAGGAGCAAGCAAGAATATGGTTGCTGTACAAACCATCATGTTGGACCAGAATGAAGATGAGGTTGATACACTCAAGTTTTTCAAAGAACATCATTGGGTTTTTGCATCAAGTTGAATCATATGCTACTACTAACATCCCATAATTTTGGTGGAGGCTAGAAAGAAGTATTTAAATGAGTTGCAGTGCAAAATTACCCACTGGACCAGAGAAGAAAATTGGGTGTAGAGCTCAAAATATTTCATGAATAAAAGATATTTTTGCATAAAAGTGATTTAAAAACATCACCTGACATCTCCAAATTTTGGTTGGAATTTTAAGTGAATTTATCAAATGGTTGTAGTTCAAATATGGCCATATAACTTTGAAAAAACTGTTTTTCAAGAAAATAAAGATCAAGCAAATTAATTATGTAATTAGTTCTACTAATAAACGAAAAGTTTTTCTTGAGAGGTTAAACAAGTCCAATAACATATTTGAAAAGTTTTCACTTTGGGGAAAACTCCATAATAGCAAGGGAGAAAAAGGCTCAAAAATCAAAAGGGAGCCCAGAAAATAAAAGTTTTAATTTCCTGGCAAAATTTTAATTAATAAAACGAGGTCAAAATTTTGGGGTGTCACAATATTTCTACACAATATGTACCCCTTTGAGAGGTTCATGGGTGTCCTAAAGAAATATGTCCGTAACTGCGCTAGGCTAGAAGGAAGCATCTCCATGGGCCATCAAACAGAGGATGTCATTGGGTTTTGTGTTCACTTCATTCCTGGCCTTAAGAAGATAGGTCTCCCTAAATCGCGGTATGAGGGGAGACTAACTGGAAAAGGAACACTTGAAGGAGACTCAATAATATGCAGGGACGGATATTCTTGGTCTCATGCACACTACACAGTTCTACATAACTCTACCTTGGTGACCCCGTATGTCGATGAACACAAGAACAGTTTGCGCTCCAAACACGCGGAGCAGTGCGACAACTGGATTACATGCGAACACATCAGGACTTTTAGTAGTTGGTTGGAAACACGTCTCAGAGGTAACAACACTGTTTGTGATGAGCTGTACTCGTTGTCCAGGGGACCATCTTCGACTGTATTGACTTACAAAGGATACGAGATAAATGGGAATACATTTTACATGATCACCCAAGATCAAAAGAGCACCAACCAAAACAGCGGTGTCCGCTTTGATGCAGCAACCGAGAGGGGAAAGGACACATATTATGGTTACATAGTGGACATATGGGAACTTGACTACAGACATGATTTTAAGGTGCCTTTGTTTAAGTGCAAATGGGTCAATCTGTCAGGAGGCAGGGTACAGGTAGACCCACAATATGGAATGACAACAGTGGATCTGAACAATCTTGGGTACACTGACGAACCATTCGTCCTAGCCAATGACGTGGCACATGTTATCTATGTGAAGGACATGTCTACCAAACCGAGAAAAAGAAAAGATAAGGAAGCGAATACATCATACGATGAGCCAAAGCGCCACATAGTTCTTTCGGGAAAAAGGGACATCGTGGGAGTAGAGGGCAAGACAGACATGTCCGAAGATTATGAAAAGTTTCATGAAATTCCTCCCTTCAAAGTCAAGGTTGACCCAAGCATCCTGATAAATGATGAAGATTATCCATGGTTACAGCACAATAAGGAAAGGACACAAGCGAAGAAAAAGTGAAGACTTTCTCCACAACTATTATGATGATACCATGCCAACTTTCAACCTTTTCGTAGTTCATTTGAAATGCTTGTTGTAACAGACAAGTTTCCGTATGAAATCTTGATACTTCGAAAGAGATTGTCTGTTTTGTACACGAAGTGCATCCAATTTTTGTCGTAACCCTCTCAACTTTCTTGCACATGCTATGTGGATGAAATGATGATACCATGCCAACTTTCAACCTTTTCATAGTTCATTTTCTGTTCAAAATCATTAAAAGCAAAAAAGAATTTCCATAAAGAACTTTTTTGTTACAAAAATAATTATCATAAAAGAAAATAAATAAGTAATTAGAAACAAAATAATATAATCTTTAATAAAATATATAAGGATAAACAAAATAAAATAAAATAAAATAAACTTTAATAACATAAATAAAATTTATGAAACTAAAATTATCAAAGTATTTTCTGTTCAAAACATTATAAGCAACCTCTAGTATTATTGAAACTAAAATTCTATAAAATTGATGCAACTAAAATTATCAAAGTATTTTCCGTTCAAAATCATTAAAAGCAAAAAGAATTTTCACAAAGACCTTTTTTTGTTAGAAACTTTAAGAGCAAAAAGAATTATCATAAAGTAAAATACATAAGTAATTAGAAACAAAATAAAAAAAATAAGTTTTTTGTTGTAAGTAGAAACAAAACAAAATAAATAAAGCAAAAAAGAAAACAAAAAAGGGAAAAAATAAAAATTATGCCACCTACTGGGCCACCATGGCCTGAATACGACTAGAAACCCATCCATGGGCCAGGATTCAGGCCCGCAGAAGGCCCAGTAGGCCCACAGGCATGCACAGAGAGGTTAGGCCCGTAAGCCTGCTTTAGAGAGGAGCTCAACAGATCAGGCGCACCGCACCTTATAAACAGGTGCGGCTCTCTCTCAGCTAGCGAGGTGGGACTAAACTCCCACCACCACGCCGCTGTGCAAGGCTTTTGGTCCCGGGTGGTGGCACCAACCGAGACTAAAGGGGAGCATTGGTCCCGGTTCGTAGCACCAACCGGGACCAATGCTCCCCCTTTAATCCCGGTTGGTGCCACCAACCGGTACCAAAGGCCTCTGCTTCCCGCCCTTTGGGCTGCTGAAAAGAGGCTTTTGGTCCCCGTTGGTGGCACCAACCGGGACTAAAGGGGGCATTCATCCCGGTTGCTGTCACGAACCGGGACCAATGCTTCGTCTATATAACTAGCACTTGCGAAAATTTTCATTCAGTTCGTCTTCCCCGCCCCAACGACGCCGCCAAGCTGCCCCTCTATGCCTCGCC
>NC_041386.1:657845375-657880683 GCF_002162155.2 Triticum dicoccoides | reverse complement strand
GCCCTGACGCCGCCGACCCTGCCTCCTCGTCGCCTGTCGCCGCGCCTTTGACCGTCGCAGTCGCTGTGCCCTGCTTCGTCGCCCGTCGCCGCGCCCCTCACCGTCGCCGTCGTCGCACCCCTCACCGTCGCCATCCCCGTGCCCTGCATCCTCGTCGCCGCCCCCTTGTGTAGTGAGCTCATATATATGAATTTTCCTAATTTAGATGTGTAGTTAATTTAGATGTCTAGTTTAGATGTGTAGTTAATTGAGTTGTTGTAATTTGTTCATATTGTGTTAGAATTTTTTTCTGTTCATAGTTTTTTTGGTGATATTATTGTTGAATATGAAAATGTTTGTATGTTCATATATATGCAAAGAATATGTCAATTTTTTATGATTTTTTTCTGTTCATAGAATTTTTATGATTTTTTTCTGTTGTAATTTTGTTCATAGAATTTTAATGATTTTTTTGTTCATAGAATTTTCTTTGTCAATTTATGTATATGTTCATATTGTGTATGTATAGGAAAATTTATTTTACTATAAATAGTTAAACTAGTGTTTAATATAATTAGTTAGAAAAATAATAGAACTAGTTAAACTCGTTTATTTTTAGTAAGTACTACTTTATTTTATTTATAGTAAGTGCTTAGTAGTTGAACTAGTTGATTAAATAAAACTAGTTTATTTTACTATATATAGAAGTACGTAGTTTATTTTTAGTAAGTACTACTATATTTTATTTATAATAAGTGCTAAATAGTTGAACTAGTTGATTTAGTAAAACTACTTTATTTTACGATAGAAGTAGTTTATTTTTAGCAAGAAAATTAATAGAAATAGTTTATTTTTTAGTTCAAGCAATTATTCCCGCATCGGCGTCGGCGATGCCTATCCCACATCCTCATCGTCGACTCGGCGGAGGAGGCCGGCTTGATCAGAGGGGCCATGTCCAGGACTGGGCTCCGCCGGGCTGGTATTGGGAGGTGCTACCTTCCGGGGGCGTAGGTTGGTGAGGAGCCAGCCCGTCGTTGACCCTATCCTTGTTTGGTGGCGGTCGCGTGGGCCAGTGACGGTGCCGAGGCTTCCGGACACCGCGGAGGTGGTACGTCACCGTGTCAGCGAGGAGGAGGAGCACGTCCGTCGCTACATGGTTGCGTTGGAGGGCAGGTTCGACAATACCTGGCAGGTTCTACAGGGATCTCACTAGAGCTATGATCCTGTGATGGTTCCTTCTCTTTGGGTGTCCACTGCCCGCGACGATACCCGTCGGGTGCTATGGTTCTAGCTGTATTAGCGATGCTATATGTATGATAGTATTCGAGGAGTATTAAGTGATAATATTCGACGATGTATAGACACAAGAGATGATGTAGTTTTGCTTATAATTGAATGCATGCTGATTTGAATACTACTTTATTTTACGATTTGCTTTTGCTTATTGAATGCTCAAATTGGAAAAGTACTCCTACTTTGAATGCTAAAATTGGAGAGCACTATGCAAGGCATATGCATTTGATTACTTGATAGCTTATAGGTTTTTGTTTTTACAGAAATCTAGGAGCCCCCTCCATCATCCGCGTCGTCGTCCCCGTCACTGACCCCCCTTTGAACTCGAGGTGAGACCAGCCAAATCTCGATGTCAATATGATTCCTATAATATGATTCCTCGGGTTGACTTTAAGTCTGTCGAGTCTCCACCATATATGAGAGGATGAAGAATCTCGACTGTTGTCGTGGGGGTTGTCGTGGTTCTAAGACTGACAGTAGAAAGGGTGGTTGGTATGGAGAGGAAAGATCTTAGCTATGGTGAAGGTGTACACACGAGTTTACGAGTTCAGTCCCTTCTCGGAGGAAGTAACAACCCTACGTCTCGGTGCCCAGAGGCGGTCGACTGGATTATATGTGCGTGATGTTACAGGGGGTGCGAATCGTTGTGCCAGAGGAGGGGGTGGCTTATATAGAGTGCACCAGGACCCCAGCCATCCTCTGTTACAGAGGGTTGAATGTACATAAAGTAGGGGCGTTATAGGTAACGCCAGCCTTAAATGCTATCAATGACCTTAAAGACTACGGAGGAACGCCTGCCTGTTACAACGCCAAGTGACTCCCAATCTTTGGTGGGCCGAGTGATTCCTTGAGTGGTCGAGTGACAATAGGTAGGAGGGACTCCCGAGTGACATGATTGGTCGAGTGGATTGCACTCGACATCTTTGACTGGGGGTCTCTTGCTGCCTCTTGGACTTCTTATCTTCTAGGGTAGGGACCTTGGGTAGGACATATAGGTTAGGCCTATGACCCTACTGTCGGTGTCAAAACTGGCAGATCTCGGGTAGGGGGTACCGAACTGTGCGTCGAGGCGGATGGTAACAGGAGACAAGGGACACGATGTTTTACCCAGGTTCGGGCCCTCTTGATGGAGGTAAAACCCTACGTCCTGCTTGATTGATATTGATATTGTGGATGTTTACAAGAGTGGACCTACCACGAGATCAAGGAGGCTAAACCCTAGAAGCTAGCCTATGGTATGATTGTAATGGTTGTTGTTGTGTCCTATGGACTAGAGCCATCCGGTTTATATAGACACCGGAGAGGGCTAGGGTTACATAGAGTCGGTTACAATGGTAGGAGATCTACGTATCCGTATCGCCAAGCTTGCCTTCCACGCCAAGGAAAGTCCCATCCGGACACGGGACGAAGTCTTCAATCTTGTATCTTCATAGTCTTGGAGTCCGGTCGATGATGATAGTCCGGCCGATGATAGTTCGGCCGATGATGGTAGTCCGGCTATCCGGACACCCCCTAATCCGGGACTCCCTCAGTAGCCCCCGAACCAGGCTTCAATGACGATAAGTCCAGCATGTGTGTAGTCTTCGGCGTTGCAAGGCGGGTTCTCCTTCAAGTTCTACGTACCTGCTGAACAGTGTCCGGCTTCCTCATCAATGTTGCACGTCTTGGCTTCCACGCCCAATAATGGCCTTCTTCCACGCGTCGCGCGAATGTGAGAAGTCAGGGTGTCTTTTATGTTTTACCCCCTAGTTGTGCGAATAATCTGCCTATAAGGGAGGCAAGAATCCAGATCCAAATCACCATCTTCCTCCCGCAAATACTCATCAGAGCGCTTTCGACCAAGAATCCATTCCATCATGGACCGTCAACGCGGCTCCTCTTCTCGCGCTCCTAGCCCTTTGCCAGGAGATTGGAGGAGATGCTCTGTTCCGCACAACTAGCTGGTGAAGCTCCAAGCGGGGGGATATCTCCCTCCGGCCTTTATGGTTCCGGTTGGAGCCGGGCTGGCCACCTACAAAGGTGGGAAGCAAGCGGAGGTTACCCCAAGTCCCAACAAAGGGGAGCGGGTATGCTTCGTCCCCTATCTGATAAGGGGGCTCGGATTTCCTGTACATCCATTCCTCCGCGGGCTCCTGGAGTTCTACAGACTCCAGCTTCATCACCTCACGCCCGCCTCAATCCTGCATATTGCGGGTTACGTAGCTCTTTGCGAGCTATTCCTAGGCGTCGAGCCCCATTTCGCGCTATGGAAGAGGTTGTTCTGCCTTGTACCCCGCTCTCACGAGGGGTCCATATATCAAGTGGGCGGCGCCGAAATATGGCGCATTGCCGGGACCGGATATCCATCCGGAACCCCTAAGAAGGCATCCGAAGACTGGCCTTCGGGATGGTTTTATATAGAAGACGCTCCGCTGCCGGACCCTGTTCGGATCGGCCTCCCGGAGTTCAGCAATGCTCCTCTGAAGAAACGCCTTAGTTGGCGTCCGAGGAGCCCCCAACTAGAGGAAGACAAGAGCGTCCATTATTTGATGGGCCGAATGAGGTTACTGGCCCATTCCGGGTTGACCATGATTGGAGTCATGGCAACATGCATTATGCGGGGGGTGCAGCCACTACAATACAGGGGCCACCCCATGTGGGATTTCAACGGGGAGGACGATGCCACCCGTCATGGCCGCAAAGGGCCGGATTCGGTCGAAGACCTGGTGACAATCCTGTCCGGCCTGTATAAGGGGGAGAAGGAGGATTTCCTTTGGACGAACCCGTTAAATGGGTTCTCCATGAATAATCCCCGGCCTTGGGTAAGCGAACACTCTGCGTGCCCGACCCATGCTTTTTGAAAGTTAAGTTTCTTATATTGTGTTCTTCTTTCGACGCAGGAACTGCGCTGGATCGTGGAGGACATGCTAAGTCCAGCTCCGCAACCCGAGGATCCAGAGAGATCCCGGGATCCGGCCTCCGAAGAGGATCCGGACATAAAGGTGGAGCTAATCGACGGGGTGTTCCACCAGCTCAGCATGGACAATGATTTAGTCGCCATCACGGCCGACTATCCCGGACTATATCCGGCTTCCCAAGTGATTGCGACCGAAGTCCTGACACCGTCATTCCTTCCTTGCTTATTTCTGACCACCGTATATGATGGCGCTGTGCAGGAGGAGCCCCTAGGGCGAGAAGCCGAGCCTGCGGTGGCTGACCAACAAAGGCCAGTCCGGACCAGTAGGCAGAAGAGGAGCGCGGCGCGGACTGAAACATCGCCGCAAAGGTGTAGCTCACAATTCATTAGCAACGTTCCTAGGAAGCGTTTGAGTGCTCAAGACTTTTATAGGGAAAAAAGCGCCCGCCGGACTGCGGGCGTGGAGGTTGCCAATCCAACCTCTACCAGCCAGGCTCCAGCACCTGGTCTGGAGGGGGAGGCGAGCGCAAGGCGCGAGCCGGATGTTCCTCCGACGGGGGATGCCGACAGACTGTCCGCCACCAAGTCTGAGGTGGAGAGTGCCATGAATCACAGGCGCCGCCGGACAGTATTTCGTGACGCGTGCTTCTCCCCCGAGGTGTTGAATGCCTTTAACGCGGGGGACGCGCACCTTCGTGCTGCTCAAGATGGTTTTACCAGAGCCACGGAGCAGTATGTAAAAGACATACGGGTAAGAGAATTTAATAGTTGTATATGCCAGTAGCCCCCGAGACTTAAAGTAGTTATATTAACTGATTTAAGGATCATATGAAACGTAGGATCTTACCGAGAAGAATACCCAACTATCTCAGGAGCTGCAAGAGTGCAAGGCCCAACTTGAGGCCGCACTCTCTGGCGCAGGAGGAAACACAGGGACCTCTCCTGGTAACGCATTATTTTAGAAAGATAAGTAGCATTTGGCCTTTGCGCAAGTCTAAAAAATGACGTTGCAGGTGCTGCTGGACAAGATCCGGACAGGCAAGAACTTCTGCGACAACTAAAGGCCGGTGAGAGGATGCTGCATAAGGTGCAGCATGAAAGGAACAAGCTCCAGGATGCCCATGCCTAGCTTGGAGAAGAGCTGAAAGGCGTTCGGGCCGAGCTGTCGGGCTCCGTTAAGGAGAATCAGCGGCTTCGTCGTGGCATCTATAGTAAGTGCTTGAGCAAACTCTTTTGAAAAGAAGAGTTCGACGAGGAAGTCAATTTGACAGAATATGTCTGCAGGTATGCTCACAGGTCGCCCTGCGGAGGAGATGCCCATATCAACGGGTGATCAACTTCCCGAATTGTTGCAACTGATCGAACGAGTTCGGCAGGCAATGAGCAGCGTCATCCAGGCTTTATGGCCAGCCTTCTCCTTACCCGAGGGTCTTGGGGAGCTTGCGGAGAAGCTTCAGGGAGTGCGGCAGCGCTTCCATTTATGGAAGATTTCGCCCTGCCGCCAAGGTGCTAGGGAGGCCTGGGCCATGGTAAAGACGCGGTACAAGAAGGCGGATCCCAACCACATGGCCGAAGTCGGACCTGTGGGGCCCGATGGGAAGGAGATCCCTGTGAGTTTAGTATACGGCCAAGTAGAGTTGGCCGCTAAATTTTCCCAACAGGACTGTAAATTAGACAACCTGTTAGGCGGGATTGAGGAAGAATACAATCAGTCGGTTTGACAATGTATTATGAAATGACATATAAAATGCCTTCTAGCCAGATTGTAGATCGTTTGTCTTTGCCGACCTTTTCGCTTCGACCTTGGGACCCTAGAGTCCGGAGTGTGTCCGAATACCTTCTCGGTTATGAAACAACCGGGGTATGCATGGAGACCAGGCGTAGGGGTCATTAGTGCTTTATCAGACAAGTGCCCAACTAGTTATGTTATATTACATGGGTAGTAAGAAACATCTTCCAGGGAGAATAGTTCCGTTAAGGGTTCCTTTCCTCTGGGGGTGGCATGCCCTAAAGTGCATGTTCGGACTGCGAAAAAAGCAGAAAAACATCTGGGGGCAGATAAATAAGTGGATAAAAAATCATCTTTTAAGTCACCGACCGAATATTCCCTTAAGAATGCTAGCTTTCGGCTTCACCCAGTCTGAGGTACACATCCGGCTGACCCGGCAGTAACAATCGCAGAGGTGCTCCCTTTACCTCCTAGCCGAACAATCGGGAACGTAGGGGTAAGCACAGGAGCCAGGCAACCCAGCTTGGCCAAAACTTAAGTCATATCGATGCATATAATGGTGAATAAAAGGTACATGTGGAGGCTTGACACATGTGCTGGGCATGAAGCCCTTACAATTAAGCTTCTGGTAAAGAAGCCCCCAGGTATAATGAGTGCGGATAGCACATCAAATTGTGCGCGAACGATGCGCAAGTAGGCCTTTTAAGGCTTTGATGAATAGGGTTGAGAAGAAAAAGATAAACAAAAGGCAGCTGAAGTAAAAGAAAATTGGACGGGGGGAAAGGGACGAACTCTTAGTCCGGCGCTAGGCATAGAATCTTCGGAGGCGGGCTGCGTTCCATGGGTTCGGCTTGAGTCGGTTATCCGACGTATTTCGTAGATGGTACGCTCTGCCGGTCAAGACTTTATCGATGATGAAGGGGCCTTCCCATTTGGGCTTGAGCTTGTCCTTTTTCTTGTCCGGCAGGCGTAGAACCAGTTCGCCAACGTTGTAAGTCTTGGCCCGTACTTCTCTTCTTTGGTATCTTCGAGCCTGCTGCTGATAGAATGTGGAACGAGCCTTGGCGACGTCGCGTTCTTCCTCCAATGCGTCCAAGCTGTCCTGCCGATCCAAGTCGGCTTCTCTTTCTTCGTACATGCGCACTCGAGGTGAGTCATGAATTATGTCGCAGGGCAAAACTGCTTCTGCGCCGTATACCATAAAAAATGGTGTGAATTCGGTAGTACGGTTAGGCGTTGTCCGCAGCCCCCAGAGTACGGAGTCGAGCTCCTCTACCCAGTGCGTGTCAGATTTCGTAAGGGACCGCACTAGTCTGGGTTTGATGCCGCTCATTATTAGACCATTTGCTCGTTCCACTTGACCGTTGGTTTGAGGATGATAGACTGAAGCGTAATCGAGCTTGATGCCCATATTTTTGCACCATGATTTAACCTCATCGGCCGTGAATTTCGTGCCATTATCGGTGATGATGCTGTGGGGGACACCATAACGGTGTACTACCCCAGATATAAAGTCTATCACTGGTCCGGACTCTGCCGTTTTAACTAGCTTGGCCTCTATCCATTTGGTGAATTTATCCACCATGACCAATAGGTACCTTTGCTTGTGGGTTCCCCCTTTAAGTGGTCCAACCATGTCAAGCCCCCAGACCGCGAACGGCCAGGTAATGGGTATAGTTTTGAGGGCGGTGGGTGGCATATGGCTCTGATTAGCAAAGAGCTGACAACCGACGCATCTTTGGACTAAGTCCTGAGCATCTGCTCGGGCCGTCGGCCAATAAAATCCAGTACGGAATGCCTTTCCTACAAGGGCCCGGGCTGCAGTGTGGTGTCCGCCTAGTCCAGCGTGAATTTCAGCCAGAAGGTCTCGCCCTTCCTCTTCGGAGATACACCTTTGAAGGACTCCGGTTGTGCTTTTCTTATAGAGTTCTCCCTCATGGACCTTGTAGGCTTTGGATCGCCGGACTACGCAGCGGGCCTCATTATGGTCTTCGGGGAGTTCCTGCCTAAGCAAGTAGGCTAGGAATGGCTTTGTCCATGGGGCGATTACTGCCATTATGTCATGAGCTGAGGGTGTTGTTTCGTTGGCTGGATCGCCGGTTATGTCAGATTGCTCTGCGGCTGCCTCCGGTTTGTTATTTCCGGACTCCTCTTCCCATAGTACGGATGGCTTGAACAGCCGTTCCAGGAAGATATTTGGAGGGACAGCGTCACGTTTTGCGCTGATGCGTGCCAATACATCGGCCGCTTGGTTATTATCTCTAGCTACGTGGTGGAATTCAAGTCCTTCAAACCGAGCTGACATTTTAAGGACGGCGTTGCGATAGGCTGCCATTTTTGGATCCTTGGCATCAAAGTCTCCATTTACTTGGGATATTGCGAGGTTTGAGTCCCCGCGCATCTGTAGGCGTTGGATGCCCATGGAGATTGCCATCCGGTGGCCATGTAAGAGGGCCTCGTATTCGGCTGCGTTGTTGGAGTCCGTGTACATTATCTAAAGTACGTATTGGACTCTGTCCCTGGTTGGGGACGTTAGTACGATGCCAGCCCCCAATCCGGCCAACATTTTGGAGCCATCGAAATGCATAATCCAATTGGAGTATGCGCCGTACTCTTTAGGGAGTTCGGCTTCAGTCCACTCAGCGACAAAGTCAGCCAAAACTTGCGACTTTATAGCTCGCCGGGGTTTGTAAGTTATGTCAAATGGTAAGAGCTCAATGGCCCATTTTGCAATCCTGCACGTTGCGTCGCGGTTATTTATAATGTCATTTAGGGGTACTTCGGAGGCCACTGTTATCGAACACTCTTGAAAGTAGTGTCGGAGCTTCCGAGATGCCATGAACACCGCATACGCTATCTTTTGATAGTGCGGGTAACGGGACTTGCAGGGGGTTAAAACAGTGGATACGTAGTACACTGGTTTTTGAAGAGGGAATTTATGCCCTTCTGTCTCTCTTTCTACGACGAGCACCGCGCTTACTACTTGATGTGTTGCCGCGATGTATAACAACATAGGTTCGCCCAGGTTGGGCGCAGCCAGGACCGGATTCGTTGCCAATATGGCCTTTATTTCTTCGAGTCCGGCAGTGGCAGCATCCGTCCACTCGAAGAGTTCGGTGTGCCTGAGGAGGCGATAGAGGGGCAATGCCTTTTCTTCTAGGCGGGAGATAAAGCGGCTGAGAGCCGCCATGCATCCAGTCAATTTCTGGATCTGTTTGAGTTTTTTTGGAATATCCAACTGTGATAGGGCTCGGATTTTGGCCGGATTTGCTTCAATTCCTCTACCGGATACAATGAAGCCCAAGAGCTTTCCGGCTGGTACGCCGAAAACGCATTTTTCCGGATTCAGCTTGATGTCATATGCTCGGAGGTTGTCGAATGTGACCCTCAAGTCGTCTACTAGAGTTCCGACGTGTTTGGTTTTGACGACTACGTCGTCTACGTATGCCTCTACTGTTTTGCCGATCTGGGTAGCCAGACATGTCTGAATCATGCGCTGATATGTTGCGCCGGCATTTTTAAGTCCGAAGGGCATCGTGTTGAAGCAGAATGGCCATATGGAGTAATGAACGCCGTTGCGGCTTGATCCGCTTCTGCCATCTTGATTTGATGATAGCCGGAGTATGCGTCCAGGAAGCACAATGAATCGTGCCCTGCAGTGGCATCAATGATTTGGTCGATGCGGGGGAGGGGGAAGGGATCCTTTGGGCAGGCTTTATTTAGGTCTTTGAAATCGACACATAGGCGCCAGGATCTGTCCTTCTTTGGTACCATTACCAGGTTTGCTAGCCAATCCGGATGTTTGATGTCTCTGATGAATCCGGCTTCCAATAGTTTGGCTAGTTCTTCTCCCATTGCCTGTCTTTTGGGTTCGGAAAATCGTTGAAGAGCCTGTTTGACTGGCTTGAACCCTTTTAGGATGTTTAGGCTATGCTCTGCCAGCCTGCGAGGGATTCCTGGCATATCTGAAGGATGCCAGGCGAAAATGTCCCAATTTTCCTGAATGAATTCTCGCAGCGCGGCGTCTACATCAGGGTTCAACTGTGCCCCGATGGAGGCCATCTTTGTCGGGTCCGTTGGGTGGACCTGGAATTTTATAATTTCGTCCGCTGGTTTAAAGGAGGTGGACTTGGATCTCTTATCGAGTATCACGTCGTCTCTGTGCACCGTAGCGCGCAGCGCAGTGAGTTCCTCTGCCGCTAGGGCTTCGGATAGTGCCTCCAGGGCTAATGCGGCTGTTTTGTTTTTAGCGCGGAGTGCTATCTCCGGATCACTAACGAGAGTGATTATCCCGCTGGGCCCAGGCATTTTGAGCTTCATGTACCCGTAATGGGGTACGGCTTGGAAAATTGTGAACGCCTCTCGTCCTAATATAGCGTGGTATCCACTGCTGAGCGGGGCCACTTGGAACATGATTTCTTCGGACCTGTAATTGTCCGGCGAGCCGAACACCACATCGAGTGTGATTTTTCTGGTGCAGCGTGCTTCCCGGCTAGGGATTATTCCTCTGAAGGTTGTGCTGCTTCGCTCAATGCGGCTCCAGTCTATTTCCATTTTTTGAAGAGTTTCCTCGTAAATGAGGTTCAATTTGCTGCCGCCATCCATGAGTACCTTGGTAAGTCGAAAGCCGTCCACTATTGGACTGAGGACCAATGCGGCTGGTGCTCGGGCTGTTCGGAATTTAGGTTCGTCACTGGCGTTGAAGGTGATGGCCGCGTCGCTCCAAGGATTTGTTGTTGCTACTTGGTAGACTTCGGCAAGGCTATGGATCGTTCGTTTCCGCATATTGTTTGATGCGAAAGTCTCGAAGACTGTTGATACCGTACCGGTATTGTTGGTGTGGTTTTGCGGGGCTAGAAGCTCCTCGCCACTTTTGGCCACCTGCCGTAATATCCAACATGCACGAAGGCTATGTGTTGGGGTGGCGCCCTTGGTACTGTGAATTGTACAGGGTTTGCTGAGCCATCCCTCTAGTACGGTTCCGTTCCCTTTAAGGGGCTTCTATTTTTTGGTTCTTTTACTTGGTGCCTTAGTGTAATGCACCCTTTTGTTGCAGACTGGGGCTATGTTCGGGGGCGGATTATCCCAAAACCTATCTTCGGTTTTCCGGAAACTTTCTATGGCACATTACTTTCGCACTATGGATGCCAAGTCGGCGAAACGTGTGATTTCACGATGGCTGACGGCGTTCAAGATTCCCCTGTCCGTGCAATTGTTGCAAAAGATCGAGATTGTGTTTTCCTCTCGGCAGTCCTTTATCCGGTCCATGACCAGGAGGAATCTGGCCCAGTAATGATGTACCGTTTCGGCCGGCTCTTGCCGGATTAGAGATAGATCGCATATATCTGGACGGGCGGGCCTAATTGAGTCCGGGACCCTGCCCATCTCGAGGCTCAAGGGCCGAGAAGTTTCCGAATTTGGAAGCTTGGAAAGTGGAACGTTGTCCAGCGAGTCCGGTCCGATGCCTGACTTTATGTTCAGTGCTTGATCGGAATCCGCTCCTCCGCGGGAATCCGGCATGGAGGGTTCGGTAGCCCGGACATGACTAGTTTTCAATATGGGAGAAGGATCGTCGCGATGTTCCTCTACCACCGTGACGTGGTGGGTAACCTGGGGAGAGTTAATCTCTCTCAGATCGGTTTTAAGCCCGATCCGATTGTAGTCTGTAGCGACTCCCAGGGCGGCGATCCGAACCAAGAGTTCGTTTACAGACGAGAGCTCTGCTGGATCTAACTGCTCAGCGAATTCCGAGTTGACGTGAAGATTGCTCTCGATGACACGAGAGGTCATCGTTGAAGCGGTGGCCGGACAAGCGGTCATAAGAAAACCTCCTAGCCGGATAGTTTGGCCGGCGGCCAAGGCTCCATCAGCGAAGATGCCGTCCTTGAAGACGGGAAGAGGCATCCTTCCTATCGGTGACGGCACAGAGGAACTCTCAATGAAAGCACCAATGTCGGTGTCAAAACCGGCAGATCTCGGGTAGGGGGTCCCGAACTGTGCGTCGAGGCGGATGGTAACATGAGACAAGGGACACGATGTTTTACCCAGGTTCGGGCCCTCTTGATGGAGGTAAAACCCTACGTCATGCTTGATTGATATTGATATTGTGGATGTTTACAAGAGTGGATCTACCACGAGATCAAGGAGGCTAAACCCTAGAAGCTAGCCTATGGTATGATTGTAATGGTTGTTGTTGTGTCCTACGGACTAGAGCCATCCAGTTTATATGAGGATACAGCCCTAGGGTAGGTGAGTTTTCCTACGGACTAGAGCCCCCGAATGGATTAAGGTTCGAGTGGAAAGTAGGTTGAAGTTGAACTTGTTCTGAGCTTTGCACTTTCGCGAGCGTTTTCTGCAAGATGGAAAACTCACGTTGGTACTTCAGCGTCGATTCGGTCTCCTTGATCCATTCAGAGAGTTGTCGACTGAACTTATAGCATCATTTGCCGAGTGCCGCATTAGAGTGCAGGATCTTTGGCGCGATTGGCTGCAGTGTATCCCAGATTTCACGGGATACAAAATTTCTGGGAAGCGAGCGGGACGGGGAGCGCCGAAGCAGGCGGAGCGGATAAACAGTGCTGCCTTGATTTCCAGGCTGCCTTTTTCGCCAGGTATGCTGCACGCGACTGTTGTGGGATTTTACAGGATCGCCTGGTCCCATGCGTCAGTCACTCGGAAGCAACCCTTTATAAGGCAACGAGGCCGAGGCGTCTGCACTGTGCACGCCCGTTTCTCTTTCTTCTTCCTCCGCTTCTCCACCGCGCCCGGCTCTTCTGCTCTCGACGCTGCTGCTCCGCTGCCATGGTGAAGGACAAGACGGCGGCACTAGAGCGCGCAAAGAAGGCGACGGGGGCGGCGAAAGGCAAGAAGCAGAACCGCGGGTCGTCATCGCGTGCGGGGCTACCGCCGGGCTGGATCCAGGGCGATTGGATCCGGTCTTCGCTCCGGCAAGAAGATCTGGATGAGTTGGTGGACTTCGGATTAATTGCCAAGGGAGCGGCAAGGCTGCCGGAGAGGGAGATGGAACCGCAGCCTCGACCGGGTGAGTGCGTACTGCTCGCCACCCACGTCGACCGAGGTTTTTTGCTCCCCCTGCACCCCTTCTTCCGGGGATTCCTGAATTTCTTCGGTGCTCAACTCCACCATTTCCCCCCCCCCAACACCATCACGTATCTGGCCGCGTTCGTGTCAATGTGTGAAAACTTTTTAGGGTGTCGACCGCGCTGGGGTCTCTTCAAACATACCTTCACCATCCGATCCTAGTCGGTCAAGAAAGCAAAAACGAGTGACTCAAAGACCCATGTCATCCAGATGTGTGGGGGGGTTTGGGTATTCAGAAGAGGCATAGGAGTGCTTTCCTTGATATGACTCAACCTGAATCGGTTAGAGGCTGGCAGTCGACCTGGTTCTACTGCCAGGACGTCGCAACTCCAGGTCAGTCGGCTGGCCTTCCCCACTTCACATTCGACCGTGTTCAGACTCCTGCTCCGCTGAAAGTAACTAATGCTGAGAATGTGGAGATGAAGATGTTGGTGGAGAACGTGGTCCAACTTATTAATGAGGGTGTCACTGGCCTGGACCTGCTGGAAGTGTTCCCCAGTCAACGCATCCAGCCTCTTCAGGCTCGTGACCATCCTATGTGGTTGTACTCCGGGTCTGACAACACCGCTCGGGTCCATCCAGAAGAAGTGCCACCCAAGACCATGGCCATGTGGTTGAGGAGCATCACAGGCAATAAGAACAACCCCAGAGGATCCAGGCGAGTCATCCCCTTCAGCAACGACAATTCGCCCGACAAGGTATGCTCTTTATTCCGACTGCCTTGCGTATACATTCCGACTGTACTTGACGTCGACTGACTTTTACTCGACTAATTTGTCCTGCAGGTTTTCACTGAGATGTTTTCGATGCCCAACGGCGAACAAGCTTTGTAGTAGGGCCAGGAGGGAGAGGCCAGTGCAGAGGAGAGTGGCGACTGGGAGTCTTCGGACGAAGAGGAGGTGGAGGAGGAGAGCGAGGAGTCGGACGACAAGGAAGAAGTTGACTCGCCGCCCCGCTCCAAACACCGATCCAAGAAGCAGCATGACCCGGCGGGCGGGCGCGGGAAGAACGTGGCTCCGATTACCCACACTCACAAGCGCACTCGGACGTCGACTCCGGAGCCGACGGAGAAGGTCGCCAAGCAACCCAAGGTTGTTCCTCCCAAAGATTGGAAGACTTTGCCACAGATCAAGATGGATGTCCCTGCTGCTTCGAGGTGAGCGTCTCGCTTGTGTTTACGTAGGTCGACTGAAGTTTTTGTTCTGACCAACCGGATCATGTATCTTTCTAGCCCCACCTCTGCTGCCACTGACATGGACATCGACAAGGCACGAGGAGACGAGGAGGCCACCTCTCGAGCTAGTAAGTCTGTTCGACCAGGCTTCATTTAGTCGAGTGAATCATCAATCGGCTGAATTTATGATATTTCTCTCTTTCCGTAGTTCCGCAAGAGGTCGTCGTGCTCCCTGATGATGATGAAGAAGAAGATCCTCTACAGGAGAGGAGGAAGAGGAGTGGGGGCTCAAGCGGGAGGAGGCTTGAAGTTCAAGTCCCTCAGTCGACGCCGGCGCTTGAGGCGGTGGTCGAACATTCCAGAGAACCGGTTCAGACCAACGTCATGTTCGCCAACCCGCTGACGACTGATCATCCGTCAGGATCGACTGCTCCGACTCCTGCCGCTCCAGTAACTGCCTCGGCCGCCCTGGAGCCATCACTCTTTGCTGCATATCAGACCCCGGACGACTCGCCGAGTGCTGCCAGGGAGGTTCTTCGCTAGGTGAACCTTGTCATGGAGCATGTGAAGGTGATGCATGAGGCTAGTCAGGTGGCTTACAACGCCAGCACTGCCCTGCAGACCAATGTTCAGGTCAGTGAACTCTGTCTAATCTTTTGAATGATGTTTTATATCCGATCACCCTCTGGGGTGTGCCTTTATCTAGAGTTTGGGAAATCTTCCACTCCACTCGACTCGAACTGAGTCTTAGTAATCTGTCTGGACCAGTGGGGGCACGCCGAGTGCACCCACTGGGTGTAGTCCCCGAGACCATAGTCGACTGCTTGCAGTCGGCTGAGGTCTTAGAATTTTCTCTCTTCTCTTTTTTTGACTCACGCTGGGCAGACCCTGCTGAGTGTTGATCTGAACTAGTGGGGGCACGCTAAGTGCACCCACTGGGTGTAGTCCCCGAGACTACTGTTGAATATTTGATTCGGGAGTAGTCTTAGAGTAACTTTTCACTGTCATTGCCTCTTGTTTCTGTCGACTGACATATCTTTCTCGCTGACTTCAGAGGTCTTCTGATCTTGGAGCTCGACTTTCCAAGCTAAAGAAGAAGCATATCGGTGTTGACCTCGATCTGGAACTCGCAAAGAAGAACCTCAAGAATGCTCAACAAGAGACGAAAATCATGGGAGGTAACCATTCGACTGTCTTGTCTACTTAGTAGCTCGCGTCTTTCACTGCCTTTTCTTTCAGTCTCTTTGAACCGAGTGACTTCACACAACCAGATGTGCATAGTGAAAACCGTCAACTTCAGGCTCATCTGAAGAGTGTTGTTTCTTTATAGAGAATGAAGTAAGCTTTGGAGAAGGACCAGGACCTTGCTGCTGCTCAGAAGGAAGCACGTGATAAGACAGCGCTTGCGGAACAGAAGCTGGCTTCCGTCGGGAAGTTGGAAGAGGAGAACACGAAGTTGAAGACCGCCATCTCAGAAGCCAATCGAGAAGTAGAGCAACTGAAGGAGGACAAGGAGAACCTGACCACTGAAGTTGGAGGCCTCAGAGCCAAGACGAGCAAGTTAGAGTCATATCTGGGACAACTTGCCGCGAAACTAGTTCTGAAGCTTGAAGGTATAGTCACTCGACTGGTTAATTGTCGTTGATCGGAGCATGTTGTAATATTGTCGACTTATTGTTTTTCGTGATGGAACATAACTTTGCCAGGACTTCAAAGCTGAAACTGGGTGAGTCGAGACAGGTCTCGACCCCATCAATTGTCCTGTGAAAGATGATGTTGCGATGAACTTGCTGCGATTGGAATCACACTTGGATGATGCTGTTGCCTGTCTGGCTCGACTGAAGGCTGTGATGACCCGAGTGGATGCCGAACTCTGGCCTCAGGCAAAACTTTCTCAAGACCTCGAGTCGTTGATGACCCGACTCAATCAGATTCCTAGCCGAGTGTAAGAGTGGAAGAAGTCATCCGCCTGCTGTGGTGCTGACGTCGCCCTGTCGTTGGTTCGAGTGCACTGCAAGGAGGCTAGAGAAGACAAGCTGGCGGCCCTCAAGGTTGCGAATACAAAGAAGCACTCCTTCCAGACCTTCATGGACACCTTCCTTGAGGCAGCCACTCGTATTGCTGACAATATCGACCTCGACAGCTTCTGCGATCCAGCCAGCCCTTCTCTCGCCGAGTGATCGGAAAAACATTATGCTTCGCCTTTATTTGCCTCGGAATGCCGAGTGATTTTGTAATCATTAAAACTCCTTCGTGCCTGACGCCCGAGTGAGAGGATTGCTGACCAGTCGGTAAGATTTTTTATACTTAGGCGAGTACTAGACTGTAGCTAAGCCCCCGAGTGAGAGGATTGCTCACCACTCGGTAGGATTTTTTATACTTAGGCGAGTACTGGACTGCAGCTAAGCCTCCGAGTGAGAGGCTGGCTCATCACTCGGTAGGATTTTTTATACTTAGGCGAGTACTGGAATGCAGCTAAGCCTCCGAGTGAAAGGCTGGCTCATCACTCAGTAGGATTTTTTATACTTAGGCGAGTACTGAACTGCAGCTAAGCCTGAGGGAGTCCTAGATTAGGGGGTGTCCGGACAGCCGGACTATGTACTTTGGACGGACTGTTGGACTATGAAGATACAAGATTGAAGATTCCGTCCCGTGACCGGATGGGACTCTCCTTTGCGTGGAAGGCAAGCTTGGAGATTCAGATGTTAGATCTCCTTCTTTGTAACCGACTCTGTGTAACCCTAGCCCCCTCCGGTGTCTATATAAACCGAAGGGTTTAGTCCGTAGGACAAGAACAATCATAATCATAGGCTAGCTTCTAGGGTTTAGCCTCTACGATCTCATGGTAGATAAATTCTTGTAATACTCATATCATCAAGATCAATCAAGCAGGAAGTAGGGTATTACCTCCATTGAGAGGGCCCGAACCTGGGTAAAACATCGTGTCCCCTGCCTCCTGTTACCATCAGCCTTAGACGTACAGTTCGGGACCCCCTACCTGAGATCCGCCAGTTTTGACACCGACATTGGTGCTTCCATTGAGAGTTCCTCTGCGTCATCACTGTAAGGCTTGATGGCTCCCTCAACCTTCAACAACGCAGTCCAGGGCGAGACTTTTCTCCCCGGACAGATCTTCGTATTCGGCGGCTTTGCACTGCGGGCCAACTCGCTTGGCCATCTAGAGCAGATAGATAGCTACGCCCCTAGCCATCAGGTCAGGTTCGGCAACTAGAATTACACGACCGATATTCGCGGAGACTTGATCTTCGACGGGTTCGGGCCCATATCAGGAGCGCCGAACAGTCACGACGAGCACGACTTAAATCTGCTGTCGGACAGTATTCGGGATATCGCCCCTGCAGCTGCTCCGGACCTAAATCCAGGGCAGATCGCATCGTCTGAGGACGGGTGGATGGACCCCGCCATGGAGGCCGCATACTATTCGGTGGTAGAGCCGAATGCAGACTCCATCATTAAGGGAATATGTGTCACCGGACCCCCGAACCTGTGTCTGGATGAGGGTTCCGAACCCCGCGCGCCCGGGCCCATCGAGTCCGATTGGGCTCCAGTAATGGAGTTCACCGCCGCAGATATCTTTCAGCACTCCCCCTTTGGTGATGTGCTAAATTCATTAAGGTCTCTCTCTCTGACAGGCGATTCCTGGCCGAACTATGTCCGGCTCGAGTGGGAAGCAGGCGACGAAGAAATTTGTTACCCACCCACCACCCACTTAATAGCCACTGTCGATGATTTGACCGACGTGCTTGACTTCGACTCCGAAGACATCGACGGTATAGACGATGATGCGGGAGAAGAACAGGAACCACCGCCCACAGGGCGCTGGACAACCACCTCTTCGTATGATATATACATGGTGGACACCCCCAAAGAAAACAATGGAAGAAACCAAAGCATGAGCGTCATCGGCGCCGCTCTAAGAAACAAAAGCATGGGCGTCATTAGCGCCGCTCTAAGCCCCGCCATAGCAATAAGCATAGGAGAAGAAAAAAACCCAGATGGTGCCGAAGAGGAATACAATCCTGATCAACCTACCTTTGAACAGGCCGAACAGGAACACGGGCAGGTCAGCCCAGAGGAACAGGCGACGGACGGATACGTGGAGGATGACAACTATATGCCTCCCTCCAAAGACAAGGTGAGCCTCGACGACGATGAATTCGGCGTACCCGAAGATCCAATAGAGCAGGAGCACTTTAAGCGCCGGCTTATAGCCACTGCAAGAAGCCTGAAAAAGAAGCAGCAGCAGCTCCAAGCTGATCAAGATCTGCTCGCAGACAGATGGACCGAGGTCCTGGTGGCCGAGGAATACGGACTCGAGCCCCCCACCAAGGGTTACCCAAAGCACAAGTTGCTACCTCAACTAGAGGAGGAGGCCGTAGAGCCTACACTACCAGCACAAGACGAGGCTGACCGGCCACGTCGTGGCTGGGATAAAACGGCGTATCAGACCAAATACCAGCCCGCACCCCCACGCCAGTTCACCATGGCCTGGGGTAATATGCAGGACCTGCGAGACATATTGGAAAACAATGCATGACAACCAAGATCGATCTACAGATCACGGGGGCGCGCCACAGCGCATGACGATGACCGCCATGCCGGATACACCAATAATAAGTCCGGCCAGGCTGAACATAACCGACTAGACTTAGTCAGACTGCGTCGTGACATAGCCCGGCACAGAGGCGCCGCACACCCCCTCTACTTCACCGATGAAGTAATGGATCATGAATTCCTAGAAGGGTTTAAACCCGTCAACATCGAATCATACAATGGCACAACAGACCCCGCGGTATGGATCGAAGATTTCCTTCTCCACATTCACATGGCTCACGGTGATGATCTACATGCCATCAAGTATCTCCCCCTTAAGCTTAAAGGACCAGCCAGACATTGGCTGAATAGCCTGCCGGCGAACTCCTTCGGCAGTTGGGAAAATCTTGAGGACGCATTCCTTGACAACTTCCAAGGCACTTACATGTGACCACCGGATGCTGATGACTTAAGTCACATTACCCAACAGCCCAGAGAGTCAGCCAGGAAATTCTTGACTCGGTTCCTAACTAAAAAGAACCAAATTGTCGACTGTCCGGACGTCGAGGCCCTGGCGGCCTTCAAGCATAATATCCGCGACGAGTGGCTCGCCCGACACCTCGGCCAAGAAAAACCGAAGTCCATGGCGGCCCTCACGACACTCATGACCCGCTTTTGCACGGGCGAGGATAGCTGGTTGGCTCGCAGTAGCACCACGCCAAGAGACTCCGGCACTTCAGATGTCCGCGACAGTAATAGAAAGCCACGACACAATAGACATAAGCGTCGCAATAATGGTGACAACGCCGAAGATACGGCAGTCAATGCCGGATTCAACAACTCAAAATCCGGTCAGGGAAAAAGCCGTTCAAAAGAAAAAATCCGAGATCGTCCAGTCTGGACCGCATACTTGACCGCTCGTGCCAGATTCACGGCACCCCCGACAAACCAACCAATCACACTAGCAGAGATTGCTGGGTGTTCAAACAGGCCGGCAAGTTGAATGCCGAAAACAAGGACAAGGGGCTACACAGCGATGATGACGAGGAGCCCCGGCGTTCGAACACTGGGGGATAGAAGAAATTCCCCCCAGGTGAAAACAGTAAACATGATCTATGCCACCCACATTCCCAAACAGGAATGGAAGCGTGCACTTAGGGACGTCTATGCGATGGAGCCAGTCGCCCCAAAGTTCAACCCATGGTCATCCTGTCCGATCACCTTCGATCGTAGGGACCATCCTACCAACATCTGTCACGGCGGCTCAGCCGCATTGGTCCTTGACCCAATCATCGATGGATTCCATCTCACGCGAGTCCTTATGGACGGTGGCAGTAGCCTGAACTTGCTTTATCAGGACACAGTGTGCAAAATGGGCATCGATCCCTCACGGTTCAAACCCACCAAAACCACCTTAAAGTGTAATTCCAGGGGTAGAGGCCCACTGTACGGGCTCAATAACACTGGAAGTGGTCTTCGGATCTCCGGATAACTTCCGAAGTGAGGAATTAATCTTCAATATCGTCCCTTTCCGTAGTGGCTATCATGCGCTACTTGGACGAACCGCGTTCGCTCGATTCAATGTGGTACGTCACTATGCATACCTTAAGCTCAAGAAGCCAGGACCTCGCAGGGTTATAACAGTCAATGGAAACACAGACCGCTCCCTCCGTACGGAAGGGTACACTGCGGCCCTCATGGCAGAAGTAGAAAGCAGCCTTCTTTGACAGACAGCCCATTCGGCAATGACAACCCTGAACACCGTCAAGCGAGTCCAGAGCACCCTGCAACAGGATCGTCAGGCATGCCAAGAGCTCGATTAGCAATTTGGCCTCCGCCCCAGCCCCATTCAGGCGGCATTTGTGCCATGCGTACACAACTATGCACTCAAAATACCATGGGCATAGGTGGAGGCGAGTCGACGATGCAGCCCACAGTGCGGTTCAGCCGCCATGAGGCCCGCATACCTTTCTTCTTTCTTTCTTTCAGGACCCTACTTTCGGGCAGCCCCTTCAGAGAACCGGACCATCGGACTCATCACAGGAGGGAAAACCAAGGAGCCAAGAGGCTTTGCACACAAGGGAATACCCAGGTGGTCTCTGTCAATGATCGTTATACCTGTTTTACATACCCGCATGCAGCCTGCCCTTGGACAGGACATGTCAAATAGTCCTATTTGTTTCTGCTTAACGCATTAATTGTACACATACGCCTTGCCGTATTATACAAATAACAACGGGAAATAGTATACAACGTCAGCTTCTTATTACTATCTTCATATTTTACCTTGAATATTTATTTAATATTGCATCCGTACACCTTGGTATGATGAGTTTGCCAGGGGCTTTTTATTGAGCCCCATAACATGGCAAGAAAAGTCCAAACACTTTCGACAGTGCGGCACCCCGAACTTATAGCATTATATGCATCAGCTCCGAATCATGTCTTGGGTCAATATTGGGTTAGCCCGGCTCCCTTGTTTTGGTACCTTACGTTCCGTTATATCGGCTAAGGTAGCGCAGGGAGAACTACTGCGATTGTGTCCCGGTTCTTCCGGACGAGCACCTCAGTAGAGAAAGCCGAAAACTGACTGTCATGATGCGGCGAGAGCTGGTCGCTGTTCGAGAGGTACTAAATCCTTAAAGATTTTTTCCGCTTAAGGCGAGGAATCGGCCTTGTTCGATTTAGGCGTGTATAGCGCCCCAGTTCGGCCTTCCGAATACTAGGGGCTTCGCTGAAATTTAAAATTATAGACTTCTATGGCCAAGTGAGACTTATAAAGCCGCATAGTCCGATTGCCTTGTTCTCTACGCTAAACACATCCTTAAAGGACCAAAAACTTGGATAAAGAGTGTTTGGGTTTTCCACGAACACCCCAGTACTAGCTACACGGGGGCGGAAGCCGACGACTGGCCTACTTTCAGAATTTTATAAACGGCCGCACAGAAGGTAATATTTTAAATCAACAAAGCGTTATATAGCGCAAACAAACTCATTCTCATATTACAAAGACGACATGAGTACATTCACTCAAAGATCATGTTCTTGGTGCATTCGTCGGCCACAAGGTGAGCGCCTTTCATAACGCCATCATAATATTTTTCGGGGTAGCGATGCTCCTTACCCTCCGGGGGTCCATCCTTCACCAGCTTCTCAGCATCCAGTTTGGCCCACTGCATCTTCGCGCGGACAAAGGCCCGACGGGCACCCTCAATGCAGACGGATTGCTTGATATAACCTCAAACCCTGGACAAGCATTTACCATCCGCTTTATAAGGCCAAAGTAGCTGTCGGGAAGAGGCTCACCAGGCCACATCCGGACTATCAAGCCCTTCATGGCCAGTTCGGCCGCCTTGTGGAGTTCGACCAATTGCTTCAGTTGGTCACTCAATGTCATCGGGTGTTCGGCTCCGGCATATTGGGACCAAAACAACTTCTCCGTTGAGCTCCCTTATTCGGCGCAGTAGAACTCCATGGCATCTGATATGCTGCGTGGCAGATCTACGAATGCCCCTGGAGAGCTCCGAATTTGGTTAAGTAAAAGAAAGGTCTCCTCCACATGCTTGCTCTGCATAATGAATGCCTTACCCACCGCTATCTTCTTGGCTACCTGGATTTCCTGGAGGGCCTTTTGGGCTTCGGCCTTGGCATCTTTCGCGCTCTTGAGGGCTTTGGCAAGCTCGGACGCTTGCGTCTGGAAGTCATGCTCCAAGAACTCGAACTTCTTGCTGAAGTCCTAGAGCTCTTGTTGTACCTCCCCCACCCGAGCATCTTGCTTTTCACGCTCGGTGCGCTCTGTGGCCGCCTTGGCTTCAGCCTCGGACAACGCTTTCTTCAGGGCCGCCACTTCGGTCGTAGCCCCTATTAAAAATCATGATGCTTTTTGTTAGCATCATCAATTTTTCTCCTCTACATGACACACCGACGGGGTATTACTCACCTTTGTTCTCCTCGAGCTGCCTCTTCATGAGGCCGAGCTCTTCTTCGGCCTGCCCCAGGTCCTGCCTGAGTCCGGTGCCTTAGCTATGTGTGCAGCGGCGGTCAACAGTAATGCCTGCTTATTAACATAGACAAGTACTGTCAGACTCCTGCAGATTAATAATTGACCCTCCGTTTGGCTTTTCTTTCCGAACACCAAACAAAGTATCAGGGGCTACTATCTATCGGGTGATATTTTCTCACACTTTTCATTACTTACCTCAAAGCATGTTAGGAGGCTAGTGCAAGCTTCGGTCAATCCGCTTTTGGCAGACTGGACCTTCTCAATCACCGTACTCATAAGAGTACGATGCTCTTCGTCAATGGAAGTGCCGCGAAGTGCTTCCAGCAAATTATCCGATGCCTCCGGCTGGGCGGAGGTCATCGGCACGGCCGATTCGCCCTCCTTAGCGAGGGGCTGCCCACTTGAATACGGAACCTGTGGAGGCTCCGATACAGTAACCGGCGGGGAGCCAGACTTGTCGTGGCTCCCATCCGCATAATCCATGGGGATCTTAACCCCCATGTGCCCAGTGTCTAGGATTTTGCCTTGGGGCGTCTCCAGAACCGTCGCCCCCTGCTCTGGTATCCTTTGGGACAACACCTCGGTGTCGTCCGCAGGTCGTGGGGAGGTGGCCGTTGGGAGTGAATCCATGTCTGACTCACTCAAGGACCCATCCGATGAGGATACCCCGAGATTAGACCCGGCCGGACTGCATACACGTGTTTGGCATTATTAGAAACTATGAAGTTAAAGTCGCACGAAAGGTATTACAGAGTGCGCATACTTACGACCTCGCCCGGGGCTTGCCCTTGGGCAGCCACTCCTCCTCGCTGTAGGCGGCCATGGTGGAGTGATCCGGAAGGGATACCTTTCCCTTCTTCGGCGTCCTAGCCTCCCCCTGTGGGGCGGCTTTCCTTTTCTTCTCCTCCCCAGTGCAGGGAGGGGGCATTTCTTCACGTTTCTCCCTGTCTCCATGGGAGGAAACTGCCTCGGCGTCCTCGGACGATGAGTCTATAATGGCCCTGCGCCGGAGACCTTTCTTGGTCCCTGCGGCCGCTTTCTTGGACCTTTCGGCCTCCCCGGTTGGGGCGGCCTTCCTCTTCTTCTCCTCCCCTTCATGGGAGGAGTGCGCCTTATCGTCTTCGGGCGAGGCGTCCGGTGCAACCTCGCGCTGGAGACCCTTCCTGGTCCCTGTGACCTTCTTTTTGGCCTTCTTCTCCGGCACCTTGTAAGGCGCCGGAGCCAGCATCTCCGTCAGGAGTGTGGTCGCTGGATCTTCAGGTAGCGGAGCCGGACAGTAGATCCGCTCCGCCAACTCTAGGTAACCCTGTTTTGTTAGTATGATGACTTAAAGTCCTCCCATGAACACATTGGGAAAGATACATCTTGTGATACTCAGAGGACTTACCGGGTTGGCAAGGCGCTTTGCGCTGAGTCCGCGGTCCTTGGAAGTAGGGGGAGGAACTTCGCCGGTCTTGAACAGCACCTTCCAGATGTACTTATGCGTCATGTCAAAGAGCTCATGCAACATCTGGTGTTCGGTCGGATCGAACTCCCACATATTGAATGCTCGTCTTTGACACGGGAGGATCTGGCGGACGAGCATGACCTGGACCACGTTGACAAGCTTGAACTTCTTGTCCCTCATACTTTTGATGCAGGTCTTGAGTCCAGTCAGCTCCACAGGTTCGCCCCAGGCTAGGCCCTTCTTTCCCCAAAAGGTGAGCCGCGTGGGGATTCCGGATCAGAATTTGGTGGCCGCCACCCAATTGGTGTCGCTGGCTCGGTGATGTAGAACCACCCTGATTGCCACCCTTTCACGGTCTCCATGAAGGAGCCATCAAGCCATGTAACGTTGGGCATTCTGCCCACCATGGCGCCTCCGCACTCCGCCTACTGGCCGCTCACGATCTTCGGCTTCACATAGAAGATTTGCAGCCATAGGCCAAAGTGGGGCCTGATGCGGAGGAAGGCCTCGCACACGATGATAAACGCCGAGATGTTGAGGACGAAATTTGGTGCTAGATCATGGACATCTTCCCCATAGTAAAACATTAGCCCGCGAACGAACGGGTGAAGTGGCGGACGAAATGAGAGAGGAACACTACTCTCTCCCGAGACATTGGAGTGGGGGTGATATGTCCCTCCGCTGGCAGCCTGCGCACGATGTTTGCGGCCAGGTATCCGGCCATCTAAAGCTTGGTAATGTCCTCTGCCATGATGGAGGAGGCCATCCACTTGCCTCCCGCTCCGGACATGCTGCGAATGGTCCTACGGAGAAGGTGAGAACTTGGGCGCTGGGGCTCGAGAGTGAGAGAATGGATGAGCAAAGGAGGAAGAAGGCATGGGTAGGAATGGGGGATCCTTGTCCCTTTATAGAAGCAGTGAAAACTGTGCGCCTCCCCACTTTCCTGTTAAAATCGCTTATTTTCCAAGCGCCACGTTAAATAACACGGTTGGGTTACCCGTACCCTTATTAATGATAATCCCGTGACAAGGGGCCATGATCTCTGCTTCGACAAGACGTGCCAAGGAAACCGCCTCGCAATATGTGCGGTGGCCAACTGTGAGAAAACGGCTCAAATGATAACTCGGCCATGGTGTGATGTCACGATGTCAGCAGATTGGATTTGTGAAGTATTTATCTCTCTACGGTGGTATGTGAAATTTGTCTTGCATCGCCGGACACGATCCTTGTGTTCGGAATTTATCTTAAAGTATTCGGAGATGGAACCCGCATTGCAATGCCGAAGACAATCTGCGCGCCGGACTCATCATCATTGAAGCCTGGTTCAGGGGCTACTGAGGGAGTCCTGGATTAGGGGGTGTCCGGACAGCCGGACTATGTACTTTGGCCGGACTGTTGGACTATGAAGATACAAGATTGAAGACTTCGTCCCGTGTCCGGATGGGACTCTCCTTTGCATGGAAGGCAAGCTTGGCGATCCGGATGTTAGATCTCCTTCTCTGTAACTGACTCTGTGTAACCCTAGCCCCCTCCGGTGTCTATATAAACCGAAGGGTTTAGTCCATAGGACAAGAAGAATCATAATCATAGGCTAGCTTCTAGGGTTTAGCCTCTACGATCTTGTGGTAGATCAACTCTTGTAATACTCATATCATCAAGATCAATCAAGCAGGAAGTAGGGTATTACCTCCATCGAGAGGGCCCGAACCTGGGTAAAACATTGTGTCTCCTGCCTCCTGTTACCATCAGCCTTAGACGCACAGTTCGGGACCCCCTACCTGAGATCCGCCGGTTTTGACACCGACAAAGCCCCCGAGTGAGAGGCTGGCTCACCACTCGGTAGGATTTTTAATACTTAGGCGAAACAGATTTGCAGCTAAGCCTTCGAGTGGGGAGTTGGCTCACTACTCGATAGGATTTTTTTCTTCAACTTAGTCGAAATGGATTCACAGCTAAGGCACATGAACAACAATCGTTGAGAAAACTGTAAAATCATGTCTTTTGATAATCAAACTAAAAGGTACTTCTTATTACATTTCAATAGTCTAAGTACTTTAAGAGTAAATGGGGCGCAACAGTTCCGCATTCCAGGCGCGCGGCTCATCTTTATTGTGTTCGACATTGAAAAGACGATATGCTCCGTTGTGGAGCACTTTGGTGACAACGAAAGGGCCTTCCCAAGCAGGAGCGAGCTTGTGTGGTTTCTGCTGGTCCACTCGAAGAACCAAGTCTCCTTCCTGAAATGCCAACCCCTTATGTTTATGGCATGGAATCGACGCAGGTCTTGTTGATAAATGGTCAACCTGATCAGGCCATCTCTCTTTCTTCCACTAGGAGATGGACCGCGTCTTGCCGAGCATGTTCTGCTTCGTCTTCTGAGAAGAGCTCGACTCGAGGCGCACTGTGGAGCAGGTCACTCGGGAGTACGGCTTCAGCTCCGTAGACTAGGAAGAATGGAGTTCGCCCAGTCGACCGATTAGGAGTTGTCCTCAATCCCCAAAGTACTGATGGAAGTTCATCAACCCAGGCTCCTACTGCATGCTTGAGGTCACGCATCAACCGGGGTTTCAGTCCTTTGAGAACTAATCCATTCGCTCTTTCAGCCTGTCCATTCGACTGAGGATGGGCGACTGAAGCGTAATCAACCCTCGTACCTTGGGAGGCACAAAAGGCTCTGAATTCGCCAGAGTCAAAGTTCGACTCATTATCTGTGATGATGCTATGTGGAACACCACATCTGAATATCAATTCTCTAATGAAACTTATGGCTGTACTTTCTTCAAGGTTTTTAATGGGCTTGGCCTCGATCCATTTGGTAAACTTGTCGACCGCCACCAGTACATGGGTAAATCCACTCCTACAAGTCCTCAGAGGTCCGACCATGTCCAATCCCCAGACAGCGAAAGGCCAGACGAGTGGAATAGTCATTAGAGCTGATGCAGGCTTATGGGACATGTTTGAGTAAAACTGACAGCCTTCACATTTGTCTACTATTTCCTTTGCCATCTCGTTGGCATGTGGCCAGTCAAATCCGGCTCGGTATGCTTTGGCCATGATGGTCCGAGAGGATGCATGGTGACCACAGGTCCCCGAGTGAATATCATTGAGGATCATTCGGCCGTCTTCCGGCGTGATGCATTTCTGGCAGACCCCAGTTACATTTTCCCTGAACAACTGACCTTTTATCACGGTAAAGGCTTTAGATTGTCGGACGATCTGTCGAGCCTCTTCTTCATCCTCTGGAAGTTCTTTCCTAAGAATGTATGCAATGTAGGGCACTGTCCAGTCGGGAGTGATGGCCAAAACCTCCATGACTAAGTCAACCACGGCTGGGATTTCGACTTCAGTCGGATCTGTGGTGCTCTTAGGCTGTGAGGGCTCTTTAGTGAAAGGATCTTCCTGAACTGAAGGTGAATGAATGTGCTCCAAAAACACATTGCTGGGAATGGCTTCCCTCTTAGACCCTATCTTTGCCAATTCATTTGTAGCTTGATTTTTCAGTCGGGGTATATGGTGAAGCTCCAACCCTTCAAACTTCTTTTCCAGCTTTCTTACCACATTGCAATAACCTGTCATGGCTGGGCTCCTGAAATCCCACTTTTTCATTACTTGATTAACCACCAAATCCGAGTCACCGTAGACCATAAGGCAACGGACGCCGAGTGAAATGGCCATACGCACCATATAAAAGTGCTTCATATTCAGCTTCGTTATTGGAAGAATCAAAATGAATCTGGAGAACATAGCTGAGCTTATCTCCATGGGGGGATACCAGCACTACCCCAGCACCTGCACCATTCAGCATCTTGGAGCCATCGAAGAACATAGTCCAATGCTCCGAGTGAACTTGAGTCGGCAATTGCTGCTCGATCCACTCGGTAAGAAAATCTGCGATTACTTGAGACTTGATAGCTTTCTTTGCCTCAAACTTGATATCCAATGGAAGGAGTTCAATCACCCATTTTTTCACTCGACTAGTTGCATCTCTGTTGTTCAGAATTTCAGATAATGGTGCGTCGCTGACGACTGTAATAGAGTGATCAGAGAAATAAATGTGCAACCTTCTTCATGCTCATGTAGATCCCATAGACAAGCTTCTGATAATGTGGATATCGTTGCTTGGATGGAGTCAAAACTTCAGAGAGATAATATACTAGGCGCTGAACCTTGTAAGCCTTTCCTTCTTCTCGCTCGACCATGAGTACTGTACTGACAACTTGTCTAGTGGATGCAATATAAAGCAGTAAAGGCTCTTTGCTGATTGGCGCAGCAAGCACCGGCTGGGTGGAAAGCAGAGTTTTGAGCTCTGCAAACGCTGCATCAGCTTCCTCAGTCCACTCGAACTTATCAAATTTCTTCATCAATCGGTAAAGAGGTAAGGCCTTTTCACCAAGATGAAAAATGAATCGACTCAAGGCGGCCAAACAATCAGTCAGCTTCTGAACGTCATGCACATGCACATGGTGTTTCATTCGGAGGATGGTACCAACTTTTTCTGGATTGGCGTCAATCCCTCGTTCGGAAACGAGAAAACCGAGTAACTTTCCACCTGGAACTCCGAATGTGCACTTTGACGGATTAAGCTTGATATCATACCTTCTTAGGTTGGCAAGGGTTTCTGCGAGGTCAGTCAGTAGGTCGGAACCTTTGCGAGACCTGACCACAATGTCATCCATGTATGCTTCCACATTCCGACTGATTTGAGTGAGCAGACACTTCTGAATGATTATCATGAATGTGGCTCCTGCATTTTTAAGACCAAATGGCATGGTGACATAGCAAAAGCACCCGAACGGGGTGATGAAGGCTGTTTTTATTTCACTGGGACCAAACAGTCGGATCTGATGATACCTGGAATATGCATCTAAAAAAGACAAGCGCTCACACCCTGCCGTCGAGTCAACAATCTGATCGATGCGGGGGAGAAGGAAATGATATTTCGGGAAGGCCTGATTGATATGCTTGAAATCAATGCACATACAAAGTGAATCGTCCTTCTTAGGGACCATGACTACATTGGCAAGCCCCTCGGAGTGGTAGATCTCACGGATGAACTCTGCTGCTAGGAGCCGAGCCACTTCCTCGCCAATTGCCTTCTCTTCTATACGGCGGACCACTGAAGATGCTCTTTGACGGGTTTTATCTTGGGGTCGACACGCAAACGGTGCTCAGCCAGTCCCCTGGGTACACCCGGCATGTCAGAAGGTTTCCATGCAAAGATGTCCCAGTTCTCACGGAGGAACTAGAGGAGCACTTCTTCCTATTTGCTGTCGAGTCTCGTTGATATATGAGTCGACGCAGCATTGGGATTGGTCGGGTGAATATGAATCGGCTTCGTTTCACCAGGACTGAAATGCAGAATCTATGGCAGGCTTCTTAGCTTACAGCAAATCACTCGGATTTGCCCTCTTTTGATATTCTTGAAATTCAACTGCTGCCATTTGTGCATCAGCAATTTTGGAACCTTTCTGGAAGCACTCCTCCGCCTTCTGCCAATTGCTAGTAACTGTGATCATGCCACTGGGACCCGGCATCTTCAACTTGAGGTACACGTAACATGGTCGAGCCATAAAATGTGCGTAGGCAGGCCTGCCCAAAATGGCATGATAAGCACTCTGGAAATCCACAACTTCAAATGTCAATTTTTCCTTACGGAAATTCTTGTAATCACCGAAAACCACGTCAAGGGCGATTTGGCCGAGTGATTCGGCCTTCTTTCCAGGGATAACACCATGGAAACTCATGTTGCTCTCGCTAAGTTGCCGTAGACCATAAGGCAACGGACGCCGAGTGAAATGGCCATACGCACCGTATAAAAGTGCTTCATATTCAGCTTCATTGTTGGAAGAATCAAAATGAATCTGGAGAACATAGCTGAGCTTATCTCCATGGGGGGATACTAGCACTACCCCAGCACCTGCACCATTCAGCATCTTGGAGCCATCGAAGAACATAGTCCAATGCTCTGAGTGAACTTGAGTCGGCAATTGCTGCTCGATCCACTCGGCAAGAAAATCTGCGATTACTTGGGACTTGATAGCTTTCTTTGCCTCAAACTTGATATCCAATGGAAGGAGTTCAATCACCTATTTTCCCACTCGACTAGTTGCATCTCTGTTGTTCAGAATTTCAGATAATGGTGCGTCGCTGACGACTGTAATGGAGTGATCAGAGAAATAATGTGCAACCTTCTCCATGGCCATGTAGATCCCATAGACAAGCTTCTGATAATGTGGATATCGTTGCTTGGATGGAGTCAAAACTTCAGAGAGATAATATACTAGGCGCTGAACCTTGTAAGCCTTTCCTTCTTCTTCTCGCTCGACCATGAGTACTGTACTAACAACTTGTCTAGTGGATGCAATATAAAGCAGTAAAGGCTCTTTGTTGATTGGCGCAGCAAGCACCGGCTGGGTGGAAAGCAGAGTTTTGAGCTCTGCAAACGCTGCATCAGCTTCCTCAGTCCACTCGAACTTATCAAATTTCTTCATCAATCGGTAAAGAGGTAAGGCCTTTTCACCAAGACGAAAAATGAATCGACTCAAGGCGGCCAAACAATCAGTCAGCTTCTGAGCGTCATGCACATGCACAGGGCGTTTCATTCGGAGGATGGTATCAACTTTTTCTGGATTGGCGTCAATCCCTCGTTCGGAAACGAGAAAATCGAGTAACTTTCCACCTGGAACTCCGAATGTGCACTTTGACGGATTAAGCTTGATATCATACCTTCTTAGGTTGGCAAGGGTTTCTGCAAGGTCAGTCAGTAGGTCGGAACCTTTGCGAGACCTGACCACAATGTCATCCATGTATGCTTCGACATTCGGACTGATTTGAGTGAGCAGGCACTTCTGAATCATTCTCATGAATGTGGCTCCTGCATTTTTAAGACCAAATGGCATGGTGACATAGCAAAAGCACCCGAACGGGGTGATGAAGGCTGTTTTTATTTCATTGGGACCAAACAGTCGGATCTGATGATACCTGGAATATGCATCTAAAAAAGACAAGCGCTCACACCCTGCCGTCGAGTCAACAATCTGATCGATGCGGGGGAAAAGGAAATGATATTTCGGGCAGGCCCGATTGATATGCTTGAAATCAATGCACATACAAAGTGAATCGTCCTTCTTAGGGACCATGACTACATTGGCAAGCCCCTCGGAGTGGTAGATCTCACGGATGAACTCTGCTGCTAGGAGCCGAGCCACTTCCTCGCCAATTGCCTTCTCTTCTATACGGCGGACCATTGAAGATGCTCTTTGACGGGTTTTATCTTGGGGTCGACACGCAAATGGTGCTCAGCCAGTCCCCTGGGTACACCCGGCATGTCAGAAGGTTTCCATGCAAAGATGTCCCAGTTCTCACGGAGGAACTAGAGGAGCGCTTCTTCCTATTTGCTGTCAAGTCTCGTTGATATATGAGTCGATGCGGCATTGGGATTGGTCGGGTGAATATGAATCGGCTTCGTTTCACCAGGACTGAAATGCAGAATCTATGGCAGGCTTCTTAGCTTACAGCAAATCACTCGGATCTGCCTTCTTTTGATATTATTGAAATTCAACTGCTGCCATTTGTGCATCAGCAATTTTGGAACCTTTCTGGAAGCACTCCTCCGCCTTCTGCCAATTGCCAGTAACTGTGATCATGCCTCTGGGACCCGGCATCTTCAACTTGAGGTACACGTAACATGGTCGAGCCATAAAACGTGCGTAGGCAGGCCTGCCCAAAATGGCATGATAAGCACTCTGGAAATCTACAACTTCAAATGTCAATTTTTCCTTACGGAAATTCTTGTAATCACCAAAAACCACGTCAAGAGCGATTTGGCCGAGTGATTCGACCTTCTTTCCAGGGATAATGCCATGGAAACTCATGTTGCTCTCGCTAAGTTTGGACATCGGAATGCCCATCCCCTTTAGAGTTTCAGCATAAAGGATGTTCAGGCCGCTTCCACCATCCATTAGCACTTTGGTCAGTCTAGTGCCTTCGACCACTGGGTAGACCACCAACGCTGGCCTTCCAGGGGTGGCTATGCGAGCAGGGTGATCGGACTGGTCAAACGAGATGGCTGTCTAAGACCATTTCAAGTATGTGTTCATCGTTGCTGGAGCGACCATATTCACTTCTCTGTTGATAACCTTCAACCCACTCTTGCTCTCACCATCAGCAAAAATCATGAGGGTGGAATTCAATTTGGGATAACCGTCGTCTTCCTCTTCATCCTCATCTTTGTCCGACTCTTTCTCCGTCTCACCGGGCTGTTTTTCTCGGAACTGCTGGATTAGGAGTTGACATTGTCGAGTGGTATGCTTAGGGTAAATCAGATTTCCCTCTTCGTCCTTCTTTGTGTGGATGTGACACGGTAAATCCAACACATCATTTCCTGCTTGATCATTCACTTTCTTAGGGGGCCAGGGCCCTTTAGGTTTTCCCTTAAACTTTCCTTGAGTCACTGCTGCGATCTCACCTGGTGCTGCGAGCTCGGCCTTATGCTTCTATTTCCGATTGGAATTACCTCCACCGACCTCTTGGCCGACTGGTTTACTCTTTCCGCTACGGAGTCGATCCTCTTCTTCTCCGTTAGCGTACCGGGTGGCTATTTCCATCATCCGAGTCAGAGTCATATCTCCAGTCCGACCGAACTTCAGGACCAACTCTCGGTATTTGACGCCTTCCTTGAAGGCACACACTGCTTGATGCTCTGATACATCTCCAACGGTGTGATGCAAGGTGGTCCACCTCTGAACGAAATCCCTTAAAGTCTCACTCGGTTTCTGCACACAATTCTGCAACTCTGTCAACCCCTCTGGCCGCTTGCAAGTGCCCTCAAAGGTTCTGACAAACACTCGAGCAAGCTCTTCCCAACTATATATACTGTCTGGAGCTAACTGAGTCAACCACGCTCGGGCCGACCCTTCCAACATCAGAGGAAGATGTTTCATTGCTACTTCATCATTTCCACCGCCAATCTGCACAGCCACTTGGTAATCCTCAAGCCAAGTTTCAGGCTTGGACTCTCCAGTTAACTTACTAACTCCGGTTGCCAACCTGAAGTTGGGAGGAATCACCGCTTCCCTGATGGCTCTGCTGAAACACTCTGGACCGGAAACATGCACTCTGCTGCCACTCGGACAATCTCTGCCGGGGTCTTCTCTATGCGCTCTGTTTCGATCGACTAGACCCTAAATGAGGATAGATCTCACATCGAATCCCGACCCTCTTGGGTCGACTGGTGCTCTGCGCTTGCCATTGTGACGACGTCTATCATCGTTCTGCTGAGGCACATATGATGCACTCCTCGGAGGAGGTGTGGGCACTTGACGACGATTGTCGCGGTCGAGCCGATGATCATACTGTCCACGGACCTCACGCCACAGGGGCGATCTTGGACTATGGGCCGACTGAACTATATCCACTACTACGGATCTGTTGTGAATCCTATTCCGCGATAGAGACACTGTGGTGTTTTGCTCTCCTGCTGCCCGGAGCAAGGCTCGGATCTACATCAAATCTCTGTCGGCCTCTGACTGGGAAGGTTGAATTGACTCTCCTATGCGGGCTGCAGCTGCAAGATTTTGGATCGGAGTGCGGTATACTTTAGGTGGAGGCGGGAAAAGCTGTCGTCGACTAGATTCAGGGACCCTCTCCCGAGCACGCTCGTCGATAGAGCGCTGAAGGTTCTCCAGTCGAGTGTACTCAGCCAAATTAGCCAGGCGCACCTCTTCCAAGGCCCGAGACTCGGGGGTTCTCCAACGATGTGCGTGTGGAGTGCATCCATGTTGCGGCGACGAAGTTCTTCTCTCTGCTGCGAAGAAAGGGGCTCAGGATGGTATTCGTCATGGATGCGCAACAGATCGCCACCACCATCCTCACCGTCTTCACGCCGGAAACCAGGTGGACCATGCGGTCCATCAACCATCAAGACTTCAGACACAGGGTCGCTGCTATCACACTCGGATGTGGTCCCCGCGGAGCCAGTCGACAGATCGAACAGGCCGTGGAGAGTTTCGTCGGGCTCGATCGCCCCGACTTGATGGGTGGCCGAATGTCGAGCCACCGCGTGTTTCACCCACCGCTTAAGCCGCGACTAACCGGATCTCTTGCGGCGGCGAACAACGGGGAGGGAAAACACCATCAGAGCCGACAGATACTGAGTCGACGGCTGCCAGAGAAGGATGCCGCGAACGCACGCGCGAAAGTGCATCGCCCCTTGGACGAGGAGCACCTCAACGTCAAGGGGAGCTTCCTGAAGCCAAGCGGAGTCATCGACAATGAAACGAGCGCGCTGAGACGGATCTTGCAGCCCTCAGCCAATCCGCCGCCGGAAACCATGATGATGACGATCGGAAATTTTTTGCAACTTCACCAACAAGTTGCTAAGACACCGGCCCCATGGTGGGCGCAACTGTCGTGGTTCTAAGACTGACAGTAGAAAGGGGGGTAGGTATGGAGAGGCAAGATCTTAGCTATGGTGAAGGTGTACACACGAGTTTACGAGTTCAAGCCCTTCTCGGAGGAAGTAATAGCCCTACGTCTCGGTGCCCGGAGGCGGTCGACTAGATTATATGTGTGTGATGTTACAGGGGGTGCGAACCCTTGTGCCAGAGGAGGGGGGTGGCTTATATAGAGTGCGCCAGGACCCCAGCCATCCTCCGTTACAGAGGGTTGAGTGTACATAAAGTAGAGGCGTTATAGGTAACGCCAGCCTTAAGTGCTATTAATGACCTTAAAGACTACGGAGAAACGTCTGGCTGTTACAATGCCGAGTGACTCCTGATCTTCGGTGGACCGAGTGATTCCTTGAGTGGTTGAGTGACAATAGGTAGGAGGGACTCCCGAGTGACATGATTGGTCGAGTGGATTGCACTCGACATCTTTGACTGGGGGTCTCTTGCTACCTCTTGGACTTCTTATCTTCTATGGTAGGGACCTTGGGTAGGACATATAGGTTAGGCCTATGACCCTACCCCAGGTTCGTATCCTCATTAGTGGTAGCTTCTCCTTCGTTCCCGTGTGCTAGACACAATTTGGTGTAATGCACTCGGGAACGAAAGGAGGAGCTACCATCACCGACGGTCGCAAATGTCAGAGAGGAATCAGTGAGGGAGAGTCTCCAACCATATATATATATA
>NC_041386.1:657806032-657845103 GCF_002162155.2 Triticum dicoccoides | reverse complement strand
TATGAGAGGACAAAGAATACCGACTGTTGTCGTGGCAGTAGCTTCTCCTTCATACCCGTCTGCTTGACAATTCGGTGTAATGCACTCGGGAATGAAAGGAGGAGCTACCATCACCGACGGCCGAATATGTACACCACGTGAGCTGAGAGTTTTCAAGAAAAGGCTCGACAGACCGATAGTCAACCCATGATGAATAATAATGATCTAATTTAGGTTTTTTAGTACATATATGTAATTGTACAAGTTTAGTATTTGAATTATGAACATAGGAAATGTCGTACTCGGACGACGAAAACCGCCCGGGGGAGTGCGACTGGTGCCACGACGACCGAGGTATGTGCGACAGGTTCCTTGAGCTGGACGAAGATCGACGCTTCAGCATTAAGCTCGAGGAGACCTTCGATGTTGAAATGGTACGCAATGACGACAAGAGTTTTTTTCGTAATTAAGCACGACTTCAACTATTTCAACGTGTAGTTTTCATCTTTTCCAATTCGACTAGCTTATCCAATGCTATGCAAGACGCTATGTCTTGGAGAGGATGGGTTTTGAAGACCATGAAAGTATGGAAACAAAGAAAATTCACCTAAGCACCCATCATGGTGTGGATTTTGAAGTAAAGCTGTACAATTCTGAGAGTGTAACCCATTTTGGTTGCAAAAATTGGGAAGCACTTTGCAAGATGTATGGTTTTGATGAGGGTATGCTTGTCACCATGGATCTTGGTGATCCTAAAATCGAGCAAGACAATATGGACATTTGGGTCCTTGTTGATAAGCTTCCAATTCTTCCCCTATGTGAGCTTCTCAAACATAGTTATTAAGTAATTTATATTTTTTATTTCAAAATAGTTGACAGCTTATTTCCATTGACAGCTTATTTTCATTCTTCAAAGAATGTGCGGAAGATGGTAGACAAAACCCACTACACCGATGTCTCCGAATTAACTTATCAGGAGAAAAATCATCTGATCGCATTTTGTACCGATCTTGAGAATTACAATATCTACAATCGAACTCCTCAACATTATGGTCAATACGTGCCACTAGTGCACGTGTTGAACTACGGTAACTACCATGGAGATACCCTGGTAAGCTTTTTTACTATTACGACATCCGTGCATCTTTTGCATACTTCTAAAACTAGTACATCATTGCTAACTACGAAGTTATTACTATGTTTTTCAACAGATAATCCCGAATGATTGTGTGCCTCATCTGATGTATCAGCACGGTCGCCTTGATGTTTTGAACATACAACAAGGTCATCCTACGAATCTCAACTGTCCATACCGGATTTCTAAAAGAAGTGGATACATGACAATCAAAGAATGGAAAAAATGTATGGACAATCATAAGGAGGTTCTTGGAAGCTAAAGGAAGCGAAGCGCAAGAATTGGAGACAGGATGATCTCCATTCTCCATAATGGAGAATCAGGGTCTATATTGTCTTATGCTATTTTACCTTAAGGGTATTTAGGTCCTACCTAATATTGATGATCATGTCCTAAGAACAATTAAGTAGGGTTGGTTTGATGACTATGAGGATGATGATCGTATGACTTGTTATTAATAACGAGTAGAAGTTGTATGATGATGCATGATTAGTAGGACTTGTTATTATATATGATGATGCATGATGCAAGCATGAAGAGTTATTATATATCAGTGGGTGAAATGAACATAGCAGTAGCGTTGGTAAACCAAGCACAGAGATATAAGAGAGGACACTTCTCTCTATTAGCTAGCTAATAACAACCTAAATTAACCCCCAAAACCCCTAAACCAGCCCCTTTCAAAAAAAACCTCAGCTCCAGCCAGCTGGTGACGCGTGGATGCCTTTTAGTCCCGTTTTATGTCACCAAACGGGACCAAAGGTCCCCCTGCCTGGGCTGACCGCAGCGGCCACATGGAGGCCCATCTGTCTCGGTTCGTGTAAGAACCGGGACTAAAGGCCAAGGGCATTAGTAATGACCTTTTAGTCCCGGTTCCTAAACCGGGACAGAAGGCCCTTACAAACCGGGACAAATGGCCCTTTTTCTACTAGTGTCTTCTGATTTGTCTAGTAAGTTATTATATCATGGTGAACACTATGCGAGTTGTACAACTTAAGGGCCCAGGCAACATCATCTAAAGACCTACACAGGTAACACACATTGTTTAGAGAATTCGTGACCTCTGACGTGGCATGTAGAGACATTTATGAGGACCGAAGAAAATATGATATAACGGTGATCCACCAAACTTAATGCATGGTTCCTGTTTAAGTACCTTAATTGTGGAGATGACCACACTGTGGCAATGTCAAAGTATGACCATAGTGTGGAATAGAATCCCGAGAGGAGGAACTCCATAACTTTAGGGCGATCCGCCTACAGATCAAGTAAATAATATACTAAACTCAAAATACAAGGTAACTGGGATTACCACTGAACTGCCACACTTGAGGTATACCATGATGCAAAGTTTCTCCATGCATAATCTCTCTACTGCAGGAACACATTTATATTTTCAGTCTTTACTTTATGCTCTTTACTTCCAACTCAATATTGTTATTGCTGCAACCAACTCGTCATATTTACTACTTTGATTTATTTGACTCTTGGAACACTAATAGCTTCTGCCGAATCACAAGCAATTACTTCACATAAGAGTTGTGACAACTTGTGTGCGATAGAAACATTGCTCATAAATACTCTCCTCCGCTCTTTGTTGGGACGATAACTATTTGGATACTTACACGAAAGTGCTACACCACCCTATGTGGCTTGCAAGTCATCACGAACGATTGATAAAATTGACATGGAAACCAGCCTAGCTTGAAGATTAGTGCTCGTCATCAGATAACTATCGAGGCATCCGTGCCGGAAGTCCAAAAATCTGATGTCAGATTTTTAACCATTTTGTCTTTTTGCACTCAGGTGTCATTGATACTCCTACTCCTTGGCATGTTCCCGTGATATATTAGTCAGTGCGGCATTGGGATCGGTCGGGTGAATATGAATCGGCTTCGTTTCACCAGACGACTGAAATGCAGAATCTGTGGCAGGCTTCTTAGATCGGAGCAAACCACTCAGATCTGCCTTCTTTTGATATTCTTGAAGTTCAACTGCTGCCATTTGCGCATCAGCAATTTTGGAACCTTTCTGGAAGCACTCCTCCACCTTCTGCCAATTGCCAGTAACTGTGATCACGCCTCTGGGGCCAGTCATCTTCAACTTGAGGTACACATAACATGGTCGAGCCATAAAACGTGCGTAGGCAGGCCTGCCCAGAATGGCATGATAAGCACTCTGGAAATCCACAACTTCAAATGTCAATTTTTCCTTATGGAAATTCTTGTAATCACCGAAAACCACGTCAAGGGTGATTTGGCCGAGTGATTCGGCATTCTTTCCAGGGATAACGCCATAAAAACTCATGGTGCTCTCGCTAAGTTTGGACATCGGAATGCCCATCCCCTTTAGAGTTTCAGCATAAAGGATGTTCAAGCCGCTTCCACCATCCATTAACACTTTGGTCAGTCTAGTGCCTTCGACCACTGGATCGACCACCAACGCTTGCCTCCCAGGGGTGGCTATGCGAGTAGGGTGATCGGACTGGTCGAACATGATGGCTTTCTGGGACCATTTCAGGTATGTGGTCGTTGTCGCCGGAGCGACCATATTCACTTCTCTGTTGATAACCTTCAACCAACTCTTGCTCTCAACATCAGCAAAAATCATGAGGGTGGAATTGACTTTGGGATAACCGTCGTCTTCCTATTCGTCCTCGTCTTTGTCCGACTCTTTCTCCTTCTCACCGGGCTGTTTTTCTCGGAACTGCTGGATCAGGAGTCGACATTGTCGAGTGGTACGCTTAGGGTAAATCAGATTTCCCTCTTCGTCCTTCTTTGTGTGGATGTGACACGGTAAATCCAACACATCATTTCCTGTTTGATCATTCACTTTATTAGGGGGCCAGGGTCCTTTAGGTTTTCCCCTAAACTTTCCTTGAGCCACTGCTGCGATCTCACCGGGTGCTGCAGGCTCGGCCTTACGCTTCTGTTTCCGATTGGAATTAGCTCCACCGGCCTCTTGGCCGACTGGTTTACTCTTTCCGCTATGGAGTCAATCTTCTTATTCTCCATTAGCGTATCGGGTGGCTATTTCCATCATCCGAGTCAGAGTCATATCTCCAGTCCGACCGAACTTAAGGACCAACTCTCGGTATTTCACGCCTTCCTTGAAGGCACACACTGCTTGATGCTCCGATACATTTTCAACAGTGTGATGCAAAGTGGTCCACCTCTGAATGAAATCCCTTAAAGTCTCACTCGGTTTCTGCACACAATTCTGCAACTCTGTCAACCCCGCTGGCCGCTTGCAAGTGCCCTCAAAGGTTCTGACGAACACTCGAGCAAGCTCTTACCAACTATATATACTATCTGGAGCTAACTGAGTCAACCACGCTCGGGCCGACCCTTCCAACATCAGAGGAAGATGTTTCATTGCTACTTCATCGTTTCCACCGCCAACCTGCACAGCCACTCGATAATCCTCAAGCCAAGTTTCAGGCTTGGACTCTCCAGTGAACTTACTGACTCCGGTTGCCAACCTGAAGTTGGGAGGAATCACCGCTGCCCTGATGGCTCTGCTGAAACACTCTGGACCGGAAAACATGCACTCTGCTGGCACTCGGACGATCTCTGTCGGGGTCTTCTCTATGCGCTCTGTTCCTGTCGACTAGACCCTAAACGAGGATAGATCTCGCATCGAAGCCCGGCTCTCTTGGGTCGACAGGTGCTCTGCGCTCGCCATTGTGACGGTGTCTATCATCGTTCTGCCGAGGCACATATGATGCGCTCCTCGGAGTAGGCATGGGCACTCGACAATGATTGTCGCGGTCGAGCCGATGATCATACTGTCCACAGCCCTCACGCCACAGGGGCGATCTTGGCCCGTGGGCCGACTGAACTGTATCCGCTACTACGGATCTGCTGTGAATCCTATTCCGCGACAGAGACACTGCGGTGTTCTGCTCTCCTGCTGCCCGGAGCAAGGCCCGGATCTACATCAAACCTCTGCCGGCCTCTAACTGGGAAGGTTGAATTGACTCTCCTATGCGGGCTGCAGCTGCGAGATTTTGGATCGGAGTGCGGCATACCTTAGGTGGAGGCGGGAAAAGCTGTCGTCGACTAGATTCAGGGACCCGCTCCCGAGCACGCTCGTCGAGAGCGCGCTGAAGGTTCTACAGTCGAGTGTACTCAGCCAAATTAGCCAGGTGCACCTCTTCCAAGGACCGAGCCTTGGGGGTTTCTCCAACGATGGGCGTGTGGAGTGCATCCATGTTGCGGCGACGAAGTTCTTCTCTCTGCTGCGAAGAAAGGGGCTCGGTATGGTATTCCTCATGGACGTGCGATGGATCGCTGCCACCATCCTCGCCGTCTTCACGGCGGAAACCAGGTGGACCGCGCGGTCCATCAACCATCAAGAATTCAGCCGCAGGGTCGCTGCTATCGCACTCGAATGCGGTCTCCGCGGAGCCAGTCGACAGATCAAACATGCCGTGGAGAGTTTCGTCAGGCTCGATCGTCGTGACTTGATGGGTGGCTGAACATTGAGCCACCGCGTGTTTCACCCACCGCCGAAGCCGCGACCGACCGGATCGCTTGCGGTGGCAAACAATGGGGAGGGAAAACACCATCGGAGCCGACTGATACTGATTTGACGGCTGCCGGAGAAGGACGCCGCGAATGCATGCGCGAAAGTGCGTCGCCCCTTGGACGGGGAGCCCCTCAGCGTCAAGGGGAGCTTCCTGAAGCCAAGCGGAGTCGTCGGCAATGAAACGAGCGCGCCGAGACGGATCTTGCAGCCCTCAGCCAATCCGCCGCCGGAAACCATGATGATGATGATCGGAAATTTTTTGCAACTTCACCAACAAGTCGCTAAGACACCGGCCCCACGATGGGCGCCAACTATCGTGGTTCTAAGACTGACAGTAGAAAGGGGGGGTAGGTATGGAGAGGCAAGATCTTAGCTATGGTGAAGGTGTAAACACGAGTTTACGAGTTCAGGCCCTTCTCGGAGGAAGTAACAGCCCTACGTCTCGGTGCCCGGAGGCGGTCGACTGGATCATATGTGTGTGATGTTACAAGGGGTGCGAACCCTTGTGCCAGAGGAGGGGGTGGCTTATATAGAGTGCGCCAGGACCCCAGCCATCCTCCGTTACAGAGGGTTGAATGTACATAAAGTAGGGGCATTACAGGTAACGCCAGCCTTAAGTGCTATTAAAGACTACGAAGGAACGCCTGCCCGTTATAACGTCGAGTGACTCCTGATCTTTGGTGGGCGGAGTGATTCCTTGAGTGGTCGAATGACAATAGGTAGGAGGGACTCCCGAGTGACATGATTGGTCGAGTGGATTGCACTCAACATCTTTGACTGGGGGTCTCTTGCTTCCTCTTGGACTTCTTATCTTCTAGGGTGGGGACCTTGGGTAGGACATATAGGTCAGGCCTATGACCCTACCCCAGGTCTGTATCCTCATCAGGGGTAGCTCCCCCTTTGTTCCCGTGTGCTAGACACAATTTGGTGTAATGCACTCGGGAACAAAAGGAGGAGCTACCATCACCGACGGTCACAAATGTCAGAGAGGAATCAGTGAGGGAGAGTCTCTAACTATATATATATGAGGGGACGAAGAATCCCGACTGTTGTCGTGGGGGTAGCTTCTCCTTCATTCCCGTGTGCTAGACAATTTGGTGTAATGCACTCGGGAATGAAAGGAGGAGCTACCATCACCGACGGCCAAATATGTACACCACGTGAGCTGAGAGTTTTCAAGAAAAGGCTCGACGGACCGATAGTCAACCTGTGATGAATAATAATGATCTAATTTAGGTTTTTAGTACATATATTTAGTTGTACAAGTTTAATATTTGAATTATGAACATAGGAAATGTCGTACTCGGACGACGAAAACCTCCTGGGGGAGTGCGACTGCTGCCACGATGACCGAGGTATGTGTGACAGGTTCCTTGAGCTGGACGAAGATCGGCGCTTCAGCATTAAGCTCGAGGAGACCTTCGATGTTGTAACGGTACGCAATGATGACAAGAGTTTTTTCGTAATTAAGCACGACTTCAACTATTTCAACATGTACTTTTCATCTTTTCCAATTTGACTAGCTTATCCCATGCTATGCAAGACGCTATGTCTTGGAGAGGATGGGTTTTGAAGACCATGAAAGTATGGAAGCAAAGAAAATTCACCTAAGGACCCATCATGGTGTGGATTTTGAAGTAAAGCTGTACAATTCTGAGAGTGTAACCCATTTCGGTAGCAAAAATTGGGAAGCACTTTGCAAGATGTATGGTTTTGACGAGGGTATGCTTGTCACCATGAATCTTGGTGATCCTAAAATCGAGCAAGACAATATGGACATTTGGGTCCTTGTTGATACGCTTCCAATTCTTCCCCTATGTGAGCTTCTCAAACATAGTTATTAAGTAATTTATATTGTTTATTTCAAAATAGTTGAGAGCTTATTTCCATTGACAGCTTATTTTCATTCTTCAAAGAATGTGCGGAAGATGGTAGACAAAACCCACTACACCGATGGCTCCGAAGACGCGTGGATGCCTTTTGGTCCCGTTTTATGTCACCAACCAGGACCAAAGGCCCCCCTACCTGGGCTGGCCGCAACGGCCACGTGGAGGCCCATCTGTCTCAGTTCATGTAAGAACCGGGACTAAAGGCCAAGGGCATTAGTAATGACCTTTTAATCCCGGTTCCTAAACCGGGGCAAAAGGCCCTTACAAACCGGGACAAATGGCCCTTTTTCTACTAGTGTCTTCTGATTTGTCTAGTAAGTTATTATATCGTGGTGAACACTATGCGTGTTGTACAACTTAAGGTCCCATGCAACATGATCTAAAGACCTACACAGGTAACACACATTGTTTAGAGAATTCGTGACCTCTGACGTGACATGTAGAGACATTTATGAGGACCGAAGAAAATATGATATAACGGTGACCCACAAAACTTAATGCATGGTTCCTGTTTAAGTACCTTAATTGTGGAGACGACCACACTATGGCAATGTCAAAGTATGACCATAGTGTGGAATAGAATCCTGCAAGGAGGAACTCCATAACTTTAGGGCGATCCGCCTACAGATCAAGGAAATAATATACTAAACTCAAAATACAAGGTAACTTGGATTACCACTGAACTGGCACACTTAAGGTATACCATGATGCAAAGTTTCTCCATGCATAATCTCTCTACTGCAGGAACACATTTATATTTCCAGTCTTTACTTTATGCTCTTTACTTCCAAGTCACTATTGTTATTGCTGCAACCAACTCGTCATATTTACTACTTTGATTTATTTGACTCTTGGAACACTAATAGCTTCTGCCGAATCACAAGCAATTTCTTCACATAAGAGTTGAGACAACTTGTGTGCGACAGAAACATTGCTCATAAATACTCTCCTTTGCTCTTTGTTGGGATGATAACTATTTGGATACTTACACGAAAGTGCTACACCACCCTATGTGGCTTGCAAGTCATCACGAACGATTGAGAAAAATTGACATGGAAACCAGCCTTGCTTGAAGATTAGTGCTCATCATCAGACAACTATCGAGGCATTCGTGTCGGAGGTCCAAAAATTTGATGTCAGATTTTTAACCATTTCGTCTTTTTGCACTCGGGTGTCATTGATACTCCTACTCCTTGGCATGTTCCCGTGATAATTAAGTGTCGTAAGAAGGGACTACCTATACCTCATGTGCCTAATTTTTTTAGCATTGGTCAAAAAACTCAGCCATTAGATGCAGAATGGATGGCTGGACAATAGTCTCCAACCTTAGTCGTTTCTCCCCATGAATAGATCACACACGCATAACTGCCTCACCACCCCACCCTCCCCTCAACCTTCCCCAACCGTTGTTCTTGCCACCGCCCAAGGCCACCCCTCTTAACTGTTGCGGAACGTAGCTTGCAATTTCAAAAAAATTCCTACGCTCACGCAAGATCTATCTAGGAGATGCATAGCAACGAGAGGGGGAGAGTGTGTCTACGTACCCTCATAGACCGAAAGCGGAAGCGTTTGACAATGTAGTTGATGTCGTCGAAATTCTTCTAGCTCTGACCGATCAAGTACAGAACGTACGACACCTTCGAGTTAAGCACACGTTCAGCTCGGTGATGTCCCTCGCCTTCTTGATCTAGCAAGGTGTCGAGGTAGTAAATGAGTTCCATCAGCATGATGACATGGTGACGGTGATGGTGAAGTGATCCGCATAGGGCTTCGCCTAAGCACCGCGAGAATATGACCGGGGGTGTAAACTGTGGAGGGGGGCGCCGCACACGCCTAATAATTGATATTGTGTGTGTTAGGCGCCCCCTCCTCATATATATAGGTGGGAGGGAGAGGGGAGAAGCCAAGGGGCACCCCAAGTGGGGCTGAATCCCACTTGGGCTCCTCCCATGGTTCATCCCCCCCTTCCTTGTATAGGCGCTAGGGGAATGAAGGGGAAGGTGGCGCCTCCACTTTCCTTTCTCCTTGAGGAGGGGAAGGAAGGAGGGACTTGCCCTCCCCCCCCTTTCCTTTCCCTAGGGCTAGCCAGCCTGGTGGAGGGGTGCACCAGCCCCTTGTGGGATGGTCTATCCCTTCCCCTGGCCCATTAAGCCCATATCTTTGCCGGGGTGCGCGGAACCCCTTCCGGTTACCCTATATGTACCCGGTACCCTCCGGAACACTTCCGGTGTCCGAATACTATCATCCTATATATCAATCTTTAACTCTCGACCATTTCGAGACTCCTCGTCATGTCCATGATCTCATCCGGGATTCCAAACAACATTCGGTCACCAAATCACATAACTCATATAATAGAATATTGCCATCGAACGTTAAGCATGCGGACCCTACGGGATCGAGAACTATGTAGACATGACTGAGACACCTCTCCGATCAATAACCAATAGTGGAACCTGTATGCTCATATATTCTATGAAGATCTTTATCGGTCGAACCGTTATGACAACATTCATTATTCCCTTTGTCATTGGTATGTTACTTGCCCAAGATTCGATCGTTGGTATCTTCATACCTAGTTCAATCTCGTTATCAACAAGTCTCTTTACTCATTCCGTAATACATCATCCTGCAACTAACTCATTAGTCACTTTGCTTGCAAGGATTCTTATGTTGTGTATTACCGAGAGGTCCCAGAGATACCTCTCCGATACTCGGAGTGACGAATCCTAATCTCGATCTATGCCAACCCAACAAACACCTTCGGATATACCTGTTGAGCATCTTTATAATCACCCAGTTATTTTGTGACATTTGATAGCACACAAGGCATTCCTCCGGTATCCGGGATTTGCATAATCTCTTAGTCGAAGGAATATGTATTTGACATGAAGAAAGGAATAGCAATAAAACTGAACGATCATAATGCTGAGCTAACAAATGGGTCTTGTCCATCACATCATTCTTCTAATGATGTGATCCCGTTTATCAAATGACAACACATGTCTATCATTCTCCTAACTTAACCATCTTTGACCAGCGAGCTAGTCTAGTAGAGGCTTACTAGGGACTCGGTATTTTGTCTATGTATCCACACATGTATCAAGTTTCCGATTAATACAATTCTAGCATGAATAATAAATATTTATCATGAAATATAAAATAACAACTTTATTATTGCCTCTAGGGCATATTTCCTTCAGTCCCCCACTTTCACTAGAGTCAATAATCTAGTTCACATAGCCATGTGATTTAACACCAATAGTTTACATCTTTATGTGATTAACACCCATAATTCACATCGCCTTGTGACCAACACCCAAAGGGTTTATTAGAATCAATAATCTAGTTCACATCGCTATGTGATTAACACCCAAAGAGTACTAAGGTGTGATCATGTTTTTCTTGTGAGAGAAGTTTAGTTAACGGGTCTGTCACATTCAGATCCGTATGTATTTTGCAAATTTCTATGTTAATAATGCTCTGCATGGAGCTACTCTAGCTAATTGCTCCCACGTTCAATATGTAACTAGATTGAGACATAGAGTTCTAGATCAGTGTTAAAGCTTGCATCGACGTAACTCTTTTACGACGAATTCTTTATCACCTCTATAATCGAGAAACATTTCCTTAGCCCTCTTTAAGGTAACTAACGATAATTTTGACCGCAGTCCAGTGATCTATTCCTGGATTACTATTGTACCCCATTGCCAAAATCATGGCGAGGTACACAACAGCTTTGGTACACAGCGTGGAGTACTTTATAGAACCTATGGCTGAGGCATAGGAAATGACTTCCATTATCTCTTTATCTTCTGTTGTGGTCGGGTTTTGAGTCTTTACTCAAATTAACACCTTATAATACAGGCAAGAACTCCTTCTTTTACTGATCCATTTTGAACTCCTTCAAAATCTTGTCAAGGTATGTACTCATTGAAAATCTTATCAAGCGTCTTGATCTATCTCTATAGATGCCCAATATATCAGCAACTTCACCGAGGTCTTTCATTGAAAAACTTCTATTCAAGTATCCTTTTATGCCATCCATAAATTCTACATCATTTCCAATCAACAATATGTCATCCACATATAATATTAGAAATGTTACAGAGCTCCCACTCACTTTCTTGTAAGGTAGAATATCATACGGAAACCAATATTCCATGAAAACTTCGTGGAAACCATATTTTAAAGTTTCGTAAAAATCTGAAAAAATACGGGATGTTAAGATGGTGATGTTTTATTGCCACGCAAAATTTCAAGTTGAAACACGTTACAAGATGTGAGCTATGAAAAAGACAAATTCAGCCCTTAATAGTGACATTACTATTCAACACTATTCAACGCTGATTTTCTCTTTTTCATAGCTCACATCTCGCAATGCGTTTTAACTTGAAATTTTGTGTGGTGATAAAACATCATCATCTTAACACCCCGTATTTTTTCAGATTTTTTTGAAACTTCAAAACATCTTCTTCTTGTAGTTTTCACTAGTTTCCACCGAATGTTAGTTTCCGTATGATATTCTCCCTTCTTGTAAATACAGGCTTCTCCGAAAGTCTGTGTAAAACCATATGCTTGGATCACCTCATCAAAGCGTATATTCCAACTCCAAGATGCTTACACCAGTCCATAGAGATGGAGCGCTGGATCTTGCACACCTTTTTAGCACCTTTAGGATGGACAAAACCTTCTGGTTGCATCATATACAACTCTTCTTAGAGATATCCAATTAAGGAATGCAGTTTTGACATCCATTTGCCAAATTTCATAAAATGTGGCAATTGCTAACATGATTCGGACGGACTTAAACATCGCTACGGTTGAGAAAATCTCATCATAGTCAACCCCTTGAACTTGTCGAAAACCTTTTGCGACAAGTCAAGCTTTGTAGACAGCAAGATTACCATCAGTGTCAGTCTTCTTCTTGAAGATTCATTTATTCTCTATGCATTGCCAATCATCGGTCAAGTGCACCAAGGTCCACACTCTGTTCTCATATATGGATCCTATCTCAGATTTCATGGCCTCAAGCCATCTGTCGGAGTCTGGGCTCATCATAGCTTCATCATAGTTCGTAGGTTCGCCTTGATCTAGTAACATGACTTCCAGGACAGGATTACCGTACCACTCTGGTGCGGATTGTGTTCTGGTTGACCTACGAAATTCAGTAGTAATTTGATCTAAAGTTTCATGATCATCATCTTTAGCTTCCCCTCTAGTTGGTGTAGGCATCACGGGAACAATTTTCTCTGATGTACTACTTTCCAATTTGAGAGAAGGTACATTTACCTCATCAAGTTCTACTTTCCTCCCACTCACTTCTCTCGAGAGAAACTCCTTCCCTAGAAAGGACTCATTCTCAGCAACAAAGATCTTGCCTTTGGATCTGTGATGGAAAGTGTACCCAATTGTTACCTTAGGGTATCCTATGAAGACACACTTCTCCGATTTGGGTTCGATCTTATCAGGCTGAAACCTTTTGACATAAGTGTTGCAACCCCCAAATTTTAAGAAACGACAACTTTAGTTTCTTGCTAAACCATAGTTCATACGGTGTCGTCTCAACGGATTTAGATGGTGCCCTATTTAACATGAATGTGGTTGTCTCTAATGCATAACCCCAAAACGATAGTGGTAAATCGGTAAGAGACATCATATATCGCATGATATCTAATAAAGTGCGGTTACGATGTTCGGACACAGCATTACGCTGTGGTGTTCCAGGTGGCGTGAGTTGTGAAACAATTCCATATTGTTTTAAATGAAGGCCAAACATGTAACTCAAATATTCGCCTCCACGATCAGATCGTAGAAACTTTATTTTCTTGTTACGACGATTCTCCACTTCATTCTGAAATTCTTTGAACTATTCAAATGTTTCAGACATGTGTTTCGTTAAGTAGATATATCCATATCTGCTCAAATCATCTGTGAAGGTAAAAAAATAACGATACCCGTCGCGTGCCTCAACACTCATCGGACCGCATACATCAGTATGTATTATTTCCAATAAGTCATTGGCTCGCTCCATTGTTCCGGAGAACAAAGTTTTAGTCATCTTGCCCATGAGGCATGGTTCGCAAGTATCAAATGATTCATAATCAAGTGATTCTAAAACCCCATCAGCATGGAGTTTCTTCATGCGCTTTACACCAATATGACCTAAACGGCAGTGCCACAAGTATATTGCACTATCATTATCAACTTTGCATCTTTTGGCATCAATATTATGAATATGTGTATCACTACAATCGAGACTCAACAAACCATTAACATTAGGTGTATGACAATAGAAGGTTTTATTCATGTAAACAGAATAATAATTATTCTCTGTCTTAAATGAATAACCGTATTGCAATAAAAACGATCCTATCTTGTTCATGCACAACGCAAACACCAAACAACATTTATTTAGGTTCAACACTAATCCCGAAAGTATAGGGAGTGTGCGATGATGATCATATCAATCTTGGAATCATTTCCAACACACATCATCACCTCGCCCTTAACTAGTCTCTGTTTATTCTGCAACTCCTGTTTCGAGTTACTAATCTTAGCAACTGAACCAGTAAAAAATACCCAGGAGCTACTGAGGGAGTCCTGGATTAGGGGGTATCCAGACAGCCGGACTATATACATCGTCCGGACTATTGGAGCGTGAAGATACAAGACTCAAGACTCCGGCCCGTGTCCGGACGGGACTCTCCTTTGCGTGGAAGACAAGCTTGGCGATCCGGATATTATATGTCCTTCCTTGTAACTGACTCCATGTAAACCCTAGCCCTCTCCGGTGTCTATATAAACCGGAGAGGTTGGTCCTTAGAAGGCCGATCACAATTACAACCATACCATCATAGGCTAGCTCCTAGGGTTTAGCCTCTACGACCTCATGGTAGATCTACTCTTGTACTACTCATATCTTCAATATTAATCAAGCAGGAAGTAGGGTTTTACCTCCATCAAGAGGGCCCGAACCTGGGTAAACATTGTGTCCCTTGCTTCCTGTTACCATCAGCCTAAGACGCACACATCGGGACCCCCTACCCGAGATCCGCCGGTTTTGACACCGACATTGGTGCTTCCATTGAGAGTTCCTCTATGTCGTCGCTTTGAGGCTTGATGGCGCCTTCAATCGTCAACGACACGTTCCAGGGCGAGACTTTTCTCCCCGGACAGATCTTTGTGTTCGGCGGCTTCGCACTGCGGGCAAATTCGCTTGGCCATCTGGAGCAGTTCGATAGCTACGCCCCCGGCCACCAGGTCAGGTTCGGAAACCTGAACTACACAGTCGATATCCGCGGAGACTTGATCTTCAACGGAATCTGGCCTGTGCCAGGAGCACCGGATAGTCACGATGAGCACGGCCTAGACCTGCTGTCGGACAATGCTCGGGATATCACCCCTGCAGGGGCCCCAGACCTAAATCCGGAGCAGACTGCATGGCCCAAGGACGGGTGGATGGACCCCGCTCCCCAGGGCGCACACTCATCGGCGGTAGAGCCGAACCCAGGCCTCACCCCTAGGGACGCCTGTGATTCCGGACCCCCGGACTCGTATCTGGTTGTAGGTTCCAGTCCGCGTGCTCCTGATCCCGCCGAGCCTGGCTGGGCTCCGGTTATGGAGTTTACCGCAGCGGACATCTTCCAGCACTCGCCTTTTGGCGACATGCTGAACTCATTAAAATCTCTCTCTTTGGCAGGAGACTCGGAGCCGAACTATGTTCGGCTTGAGTGGGAAGCAGGCAACGAAGGAATTCGCTGCCCACCCACCACCCACTTCATTGCCACGGTCGATGATTTAACCAACGTGGTTGACTTCGACTCCGAAGACATCGACGGTAGGGACGACGATGCAGGAGAAGTACAGGAGCCACCGCTCACAGGGCGGTGGACAGCCACCTCTTTATACGATATATATATAGTGGACACTCCGAAGGAAACCAATGGCGACGAGGCAATGGAGGATAACCCCTCAGGGAGAAAAGCGAAGCATGGGCGTCGTCAGCGCCGCTCCAAGCCCCACCACGGCAATACTAGCACCGGAGACGAAAACAATCCGGACGGTGCCAAAGATGAATACAACCCTGATCAGCCTACCTTCAAGCAGATCGGACTGGCCACGATGGGATACTTGGAGAGGGACAACTATACACCCCCCTCCGAAGACGAGGTAAGCCTCGGCAAGGACGAATTCGGTGTGCCTGAAGATCCAATGGAACAAGTTCGCTTCAAGCGACGGCTCATGGCCACGGCAAAGAGCCTGCGAAGGAACCAAGAACAGCTTAAAGCTGAACAAGATTTGCTTGTGGATAGGTGGACCAAGATCCTGGCCACCAAAAAATACGGACTCGACCGCCCCGACAAAGGGCACGCACGACACAACTGGCCACCTCAACCTGAGCAGGATAACCCAAGGCACACACCCCCGATGTCCACATATCACTACGGTCCAAGATAGTAAGAAGGATACACGAAGAGGCATCCTAAAGCCTCGGTGCAACGGTCATAAGCGTCAAGTCAAGGAAGCTGGTGCCAAGCCCAGCAACTCCCAGTTCGGTCAACGGACAAAGAGAAACTCAAACCTATCCGGCCCGAGCCACATACTTGATCAACCATGTGAAATTCACGGTACTCCTAGAAGGACGGCAAATCATACCAATAGAGAATGCCGGATCCTCAAAACAAAGCGACCGGTCGTGTGCCGGAAACAATGAAGGGAGGCATCTAGTCAAGAGACCCCCCAGAGCACAACAGTACGGCCAATCGCCCCCTACCACACCAACCACAGCAATTCAATTGTCGTACCCCTAGACCTAGTAGTCTTGGAAAAGCCCCCGCGGGTATGAAACCACAAATAACACCTTCTACAAGATGTCAGGTGCAAAGGCCAAGTTCATTGGCCCACCGCTCTAATGGTTGTTTTCAGATAACCAAAAAATTCCACGCCATCGGCGCATTCCCCTCATACGGTAACCCATCGTATGCTAACGGGATGAACCATGTCGACTAAATTCCACATGGTAAACCATTAGGCCAACACCGGTGATATACTCACGCCTACGTGCAAGGCCGAACCCCGCCCTTAGAGTGGAAATCATACAGCTGCCGGAGTAGCAAGGCGTGCACGCCTATCAAAATTTTGATATGACAGCCAACTATTCGGACACCAACTGAGGAGTCCGCGCTGCTTCACGGTATAGCGGTTGGGGTCACCAGGGTCCGATCAGGAACCCTTAGACCAACCACAAGAGGACGTTCGGCTGCCTCCAAGCATTTGCCTTCACAAACTAACTTTGATGCAGAACAGGATTGGCAGCATGGAATCGGCCCGGACACACAAGGACAGGACCATGCAAGTAGAAGGCAGTTCGGATTCACTTTCGATCCACTCACAGCCCCCTACAGTCCGGCCATCATAGGTTCCGCCAAAAACCATCTCTTTTTATAATCATAAATCGCACTCATATGCATAGCCATATTATCCTGCTACAATGCGTAGACTTAAATAACACATATCGGCCATCGTTTATCATCGACGCCTCTTTGCCACAAAACGGCAGCCACGCTTCGTGTTACGCCCGGTTATGCCAGGGGCTTCACAATACGGCAATAAAGTCCGACCACCTTTTCGGTCGCTCGGCACCCCGAACTTATAGCACTATATGCATCAGCTCCGAATCATGTCTTGGGTCATTTGTTGGGTTTGCCCGGCTCCCATGTTTTGGTACCTTAGGTTCCGTTCCATCGGCTAAGGTAGCACTGGGAGAACTACTACGATTGTGTCCCGGTTCTGCCGGACGAGCATCTCAGTAGAGAAAGCCGAAAACTGATTGTCATGATGCAGCGAGAGCTGGTCAGCTGTTCGAGAGGTTGTAAAATCCTTAAAGATTTATTCTGCATAACGCCATCATAAATGCAGATTGCGACGGATCGGTCTTCCGATCAGGCGCCAATAGAGCCCCTAGTTCGGCCTTCCGAACACTAGGGGCTGCGCCGACCATACTCGAATTCATCTGGCTAAGTGAGAGTAGTAAAGCCCTATAGTCCGATTGCCTGGTTCATGGTGAGAAACGCCTCCTTAAAAGGACCCAACCATGGGATAAAGAGTGTTCAAATATATCCCGAACACCCTCATATTTTTCACGTGGGGGCAGAAGCCGACGACTGGCCAACTCTCAGAATTTACATACAATAAACAGCTGCAAAGGAAGAACATATGTTCAAACAAAACAGGCAATATATAATAAAAGTGCCATTATCCCATATTACAAATATCAGCATGAATGCCCTCAGGGAAATATAATGTCTTTGGTGCACTTATCCGCCGCAAGGCGGGCCCCCTTCAGTACACCTTCATAGTACAGTTCAGGCTTGTGGTGCTCCTTACCCTCCAGTGGCCCCTCAGTCATCAGCTTCTCCGCATCAAGCTTCCCCCAATGAACTTTTGCACGGGCGAATGCCATCCGCGCACCTTCTATACAGACTGATCGCTTGATAGCATCAAGCCAAGGACATACGCCCACAATCCGCTTCACGAGTGCGAAGTAACTACTTGGAATTGGCTCAGCAGGCCACAGCCGGACAACCAAGTCCTTCATGGCTAGTTCGGCCGCCTAGTGTAGTTCGACTAGCTACTTCAGCTGATCGATGAAAGGCACCAGATAGTTCGGCGCCAAATACTGCGACCAGAAGTTCCTCTCCGCAGACTTCTTCTCCTCGATCCGGTAGAATTGGGCGGCGGCTGATATGCTGCGAGGCAGATCTACAAACACCCCTGTAAAATCAAGAATTCAGCTTGTCGCTTAGAGTTCTCCCCACTATCATGTAATAACGGCCATGAATACAATAGGCCTTACCAGCCGCAACTTTCCGGGCCTCCTGAATGTCCCGTACAGCACCTCGGGCTTCTTCCCGAGCATCTTCCGCGGCTTGGAGAGCTTGGGCGAGTTCGGATTCTTTCCCTACTAGACTCTGCTCCAAGCTCTCGCTTTTCGTCACAGCCTCCTGGAGCTCCTGTTCAGCTGCGATGACCTTGGCCTCGTGTTTTTCACGAAGCGCCTGTTTGGCGGCAGCCTTCTCGTTGGCATCAGCCATAGCCTTCTTTAGTGCCTCATATTCGGCACTCGCTCCTAGGGCGTACAACACAAATACTTTTCAATATGCACAATTACTCATTCGTACCTAATGCAAGACAATGTTTAAACATACCTTGCTTATCCTCTAATTGCTTCTTCACACGGCCAAGTTCTTCCTCGGCCCGTTCGAGGCTCTGCTTCAGTTCGGACACTTTCGCGTTATGAGCGGCCGTCTTCTCCGCAGACGCCTGTTTTCAAACAAAGGGGTATACATCATTAACAAAGGTTCCCACGACAAAAGAGGGTTTGATCCCCTGCCCGACTCTCTCTCTCTCTTTCGCCGTACAGTGTATCAGGGGCTACTACTCATATTATGATGATTCTTCAAAGGTTCCTTAGAAACCATACCTCAAAAGCCTTTATAAGGCCAAGGCGGGACTCATTCAGCCCGCTTTCGGCATACTGAATCTTTCCAACCACCGTACCCATGAGGGTCCGATGTTCATCGATGATAGACGCGTTCTTCAACGTTGTCGATAGACCGCCCGGCAGCTCTGCATGGACAGAGGTTACCGGCGGAGTAGGCAAGTCTCCCTCCGTCAAATGTGGCCGCTCTCCCGATCCTGGAGCCTTAGAGGTCTCCAGGACCCTATCCGGCTGTGGGCCGAACCCGAGATCGCCCCCATCGTCAACACGCCGTGTGGCCGCTGCCCCCATGTGTCCGGCCCAAGAGACATACACCCCCTGCTCTGGGTCACTTTGAGATGACACCTCGGTGTCGCACCTGGACTTCGGAGAAGGAGCCTCCGGAGGCGTCTCGCTCGCTACAGCATCCGAGCTTAGCGAATCCTCCGATGAGGACTGTCCGACAGGAGACCTCGCTGGGCTGTACGAGATATTGCGATGATTAAAACTACTGTACCCAGACGGCCCTGGATGCATAGGCGCATTAGGATTTCAGTCACTTACGATTTTTCCAGGGGCTGGGCCTTGGGATTCCACTCCGGGCTGTTATCGGCAGCCGTGGTGGATGCCTCTGGGTGGGAACCTCTCCCGCCTTTGGGCGATTCGGCCTCTAGGGATAGGGAAGCTGCCCGCTTCTTCCCACCTTCAGAGTGAGGCTCGTCCTCCTCTGCTTCCTGCTCTTCGTCTTTGGAAGAAGGAGCATCGCTGGAGTCTTCGGATTTTGCGTCCGAAGCCTTGCAGCCACGGAGGCCACTCCAGGTCTTCTTGACCTTCTTGGAGGCCTCCTTCTTTGGCGCCTCATAAGGCGTGGGGACCAGCATCTTCGTCAGAAGAGGTCCGGCCGATTCCTCCGGCAGCGGGGCCGGACAATGTGTCCGCTCCACCTTCTTTATCCATCCCTGAAGTCACGAAACACGATTAAAATATCTCCCTTGTGACATGCCAACTGAAGTATGGAGGGACAGAGCATGGTTGTAACTTACCAGGCTTGCAGAATGGGATAATTGATACCCACGGTCCTTGGCGGAGCCCGGCCACGATTTTCCGGACTTAAAGAGCACCTTCCAGATATCCTTGTGGGAGGAATCATAGAGCTCCTGAAGGGTTTGGTGCTCGGTTGGGTCGAACTCCCACAAAGTGCAGGCTCGGCGCTGGCAGGGGAGAACCAGGCGGACTAGCATTTCCTAGATTACGTCGACGAGTTTGACGTCCTTGTCGACCATGCTCTGAACGCGCGTCTGGAGCAGTGACAACTCGTCGGACGAGGACCAGTTCGGGCCCTTCTTGGGCCAGAACATGAGCCGCAGTGGGGCTTCGGATCTGAATTCAGGAGCTGCAGCCCACTTTTTGCCACGTGGTTCGGTGATATAGAACCACTGCTGCTGCCACTCCTTGATGGAGTTTTTGAAGGCGCCCTTCGGCCAAACGACCTTGGGCATCTTTCTCACCATGGCGCCATCGCACTCGGCATGTTCGCCGCTCACCACCTTGGGCTTCACATTGAAAATCTTCAGCCACAGGCCGAAGTGAGGCGAAATCCGGAGAAAGGCCTCACACACGACGATGAACGTCGAGATATTGAGGAAAGAGTTGGGGGGAAAGATCATGAAAATCAATCCCATAGTAATACATGACTCCGCGAATGAATGGGTGAAGGGGAAAACCGAGCCCGCGAACAAAATGGGGAAGGAACACGACTCTCTCGTAAGGCTCCGGAGTAGGGACAAGTTGTCCCGCCGGTGGGAGACGGTGGCCAATTCTCTTGGCCAGATACCCGGCTTCTCGAAGCTTCTTAATATCCTTCTCCCGGACGGTAGAGGCCATCCATCTGCCTCCTGCTCCGAATCTGGATATCTTTGGAAAACCTCTCTTCGATGGAAAAGAAGAGTGCTTGGGCGTTAGGGCTCGAACAGAGGGGAATGAGCTAGCGGAAGTAGAAGGCCTGGGTAAAGAGGAAGAGACCTTATCTCTTTATAGAGATGGTATTGGCTTTTTTGCGCCTCCCCACTTGCCTGGTGGAACCCGTGCACCTCCCACTCGCCGCGATTAGCGGTGCGGTTGGATTACCCATACCCGTATTGATGAGAATCCCGTAATAAGGGGACACGATCTCTGCTTTGACAAGACGTGTCAAGGAAACCGCCTCGCAATATGCGTTGTGGCTGGTTGAAGGAAAATAGTTTGAATAATGACTCGACCGTAATGACCTGTTACATCTAAAAAGTTGTCAGCAGAGTACGTTTATGAAATATCGTTCTCTCTACGGTGATATATGAAGATCATTTTGCAGATCCGGACACGGTCTACGTGTTCGATAATAACCTTGGAGTATTCGGAAGGAGGAACCCGCCTTGCAATGCCGAAGACAAGACTGCGCGCCGGACTCATCGTCATTGAAGCCTGGTTCAGGGGCTACTGAGGGAGTCCTGGATTAGGGGGTATCCGGACAGCCGGACTATATACATCGTCCGGACTATTGGAGCGTGAAGATACAAGACTCAAGACTCCGGCTCGTATCCGGATGGGACTCTCCTTTGCGTGGAAGACAAGCTTGGCGATCCGGATATTATATTTCCTTCCTTGTAACCGACTCCATGTAAACCCTAGCCCTCTCCGGTGTCTATATAAACCGGAGAGGTTGGTCCTTAGAAGGACGATCACAATTACAATCATACCATCATAGGCTAGCTCCTAGGGTTTAGCCTCTACGATCTCATGGTAGATCTACTCTTGTACTACTCATATCTTTAATATTAATCAAGCAGGAAGTAGGGTTTTACCTCCATCGAGAGGGCCCGAACCTGGGTAAACATTGTGTCCCTTGCTTCCTGTTACCATCAGCCTAAGACGCACACATCGGGACCCCCTACCCGAGATCCGCCGGTTTTGACACCGACAGCTACTATGAATACTATTAAGGTACACATCAATAACATGTATATCAAATATACCTTTGTTTACTTTGCCATCCTTCTTATCGGCCAAGTATTTGGGGTTGTTCCGTTTCTGTTGACCATTCCCTTTGCAGTAGAAGCACTCAGTTTTGAGGCTTAGGTCCACTTTTGGGCTTCTTCACGGGAGTGACAACTTGCTTGCCATTCTTCTTGAAGTTCCCTTTCTTTCCCTTGCCCTTTTTCTTGAAACTAGTGGTCTTGTTAACCATCAACACTTGATGCTCTTTCCTGATTTCTACCTTCCCTGATTTCAGCCTCGCAAAAAGCTCGGGAATCATTTTCGTCATCCCTTGCATACTATAGTTCATCACGAAGTTCTAGTAGCTTGGTGATAGTTACTAGAGAACTCTGTCAATCACTATCTTATCTGGAAAATTAACTCCCACTTGATTCAAGCGATTGTAGTACCCAGACATTCTGAGCACATGCTCACTAGATGAGCTATTCTCCTCCATCTTTTAGGCAAAGTACTTGTCAGAGGTCTCATACCTATCGACATGGGCATGAGTCTGAAATACCAATTTCAGCTCTTGGAACATCTCATATGCTCCATGGCGTTCAAAACGTTTTTGAAGTCCCGGTTCTAAGCCCTAAAGCATGGTGCACTAAACTATCAAGTAGTCATCATATCGAGCTTGCCAAACATTCATAATGTCTCCATCTACTCCTGCAATAGGTTTGTCACCTAGCGGTGCATCAAGGACATAATTCTTCTGTGCAGCAATGAGAATAATCCTCAGATCACGGACTGAGTCCACACCATTGCTACTATCATCTTTCAATTTAGTTTTATGTAGGAACATATCAAAAAACATAGGGGAGTTACAACACGAGCTATTGATCTACAACATAATTTGCAAATACTATCAGGACTAAGTTCATGATAAATTAAAGTTCAATTAATCAAATTACTTAAGAACTCCCACTTAAATTGACATCCCTCAAGTCATCTAAGTGTAACGTGATCCAAATCAACTAACCCATGTCCGATCATCACGTGAGATGGGGTAGTCATCAATGGTGAACATCCATATGTTGATCATATCTACTATATGATTCACGTTCGACCTTTTGGTCTCCAGTGTTCCAAGGCCATGTTTGTACATGCTAGGCTCATCAAGTTTAACCCGAATATTCCGCATGTGCAAAACTGTCTTGCACCCACTGTATGTGAACGTAGAGCCTATCACACCCGATCATCACTGTCGCAACGGTGCATACTCAAGGAGAACACTTATACCTTGAAATTTTAGTTAAGGGATCATCTTATAATTAATGCTACCGCCGTACTAAGCAAAATAAAATGCATAAAAGATAAACATCACATGCAATCAAAATATGTGACATGGTATGGCCATCATCATCTTGTGCTTTTGATCTCCATCTCCAAAGCATTGTCATGATCTCCATCTCCAAAGCATTGCCATGATCTCCATCATCATGGGCTTGACACCTTGATCTCCATCGTTGCGTCGTGGTCGTCTCGCCAACTATTGCTTCTACAACTATCGCTAACGCATAGTGATAAAGTAAAGCAATTACATGGCGTTTGCATTTCATACAATAAAGAGACAACCATAAGGTTCCTGCCGGTTGCCGACAACTTTTACAAAACATGATCATCTCATACAATAACGTATATCACATCATGTCTTGACCATATCACATCACAACATGCCCTGCAAAAATAAGTTAGATGTCCTCTACTTTGTTGTTGCAAATTTTACGTGGCTGCTACGAGCTTCTAGCAAGAACCGTTCTTACCTACGCATCAAAACCAGAACCGTGTTTTGTCAGGTTTTTTGTTTTACCCTTCTTCAGGGACCAGCCACAGTTAAATTTGATTCAACTAAAGTAGGAGAAACAGACACCTGCCAGCCACCTTTATACAAAACTAGTTGCATGTCTGTCGGTGGAACCGGCCTCATGTGCGTGGACATGTAAGTTTGGTCTGGGCCGCTTCATCCCACAATACCGTTGAATCAAAATAAGACGTTGGTGGTAACCAGTATGACTATCACCACCCACAACTCTTTGCATTCTACTCGTGCATATCATCTACGCATAGACCTGGTTCATGATGCCACTGGGGAACGTAGCATGCAATTTCAAAAAAAAAATCTACGCTCATGCAAGATCTATCTAGGAGATGCATAGCAACGAGAGGGGAAGAGTGTGTCTATGTACCCTCGTAGACCGAAAGCGGAAGCGTTTGACAAGGCAGTTGATGTAGTCGAACTTCTTCTAGCTCCGACCGATCAACTACCGAACATACGACACCTTGGAGTTCTGCACACGTTCAGCTCGGCGACGTCCCTCGCCTTCTTGATCCAGCAAGGTGTCTAGGTAGTAAATGAGTTCTGTCAGGACGACGGCGTGCTGACGGTGATAGTGAAGTGATCCGCGCAGGGCTTTGCTTAAGCACCGCGAGAATATGACCGGGGGTGTAAACTAGGAGGGGGCTCCGCACACGGCTAACAATTGATGTTGTGTGTGCTAGGCGCCCCCCTCCTAATATATATAGATGGGAGGAAGAGGGGAGAGGCGAAGTGGCACCCCAAGTGGGGCTAAAACCCACTTGGGCTCATGCCCTGGTTTGCCCCCTTCCTTGTATAGGCGCCACAGGAAGGAAGGGGGAAGTGGCGCCCCCCCTTTCCTTTCTCCCTTGAGGAGGGGAAGGAAGAAGGGACTTTCCCTCCCCCCTTTCCTTTCCCTAGGGCTCGCCGGCCTGGTGGAGGGGTGCACCAGCCCCTTGTGGGCTGGTCTGTCCCTTCCCTTGGCCCCTTAAGCCCATATCATTGCGGGGGGGTGCCAGGAACCCCTTCCTGTGACCGTATATATATGTACCCGGTAGCCTCCGAAACACTTCTGGTGTCCAAATAGCATCGTCGTATATATCAAACTTTACCTCTCGACCATTTCGAGACTCCTCGTCATGTCCATGATCTCATCTAGGAATCCGAACAACGTTTAGTCACCAAATCATATAACTCATATAATACAATATCGTCATCGAACGTTAAGCGTGCGGACCCTACGGGTTCGAGAACTATGTAGACATGACCGATACACCTCTCCGGTCAATAAGCAAAAGCAGTGCTCATATTGGCTCCCACATATTCTAGGAAGATCTTTATCGGTCGAACCGTGATGACAACATACGTTATTCCCTTTGTCATTGGTATGTTACTTGCCCGATATTCGACGATCGGTATCTTCATACCTAGTTCAATCTCGTTACTGGCAAGTCTCTTTACTCGTCATAATACATCATTCTGCAACTAACTCATTAGTCACTTTGCTTGCAAGGCTTCTTATGACGTGTATTACCGAGAGGGCCCAGAGATACCTCTCTGATACTCGAAGTGATAAATCCTCATCTTGATCTATGCCAATGCAACAAAAACCTTCGAAGATACCTGCAGAGCATCGTTATAATCACCCAGTCACGTTGTGACATTTGATAGCACATAAGGCATTCCTCCGATATCCAGGAGTTGCATAATCCCATAGTCGATGGAATATGTATTTGACATGAAGAAAGCAATAGCTATAAAACTGAACGATCATAATGCTAAGCTAACGAATGTGTCTTGTCCATCACATCATTCTCCTAATGATGTGATCCCGTTTATCAAATGACAACATATGTCTATGGTTAGGAAACTTAACCATCTTTGATCAAGGAGCTAGTCTAGTAGAGGCTTACTAGGGACTCAGTATTTTGTCTATGTATCCACACATGTATCAAGTTTCCGGTTAATACAATTCTAGCATGAATAATAAACATTTATCATCAAATAAGGAAATATAAAATAACAACTTTATTATTGCCTCTAGGGCATATTTCCTTCATCAACCCCCCACCTCTTGTTCCAACATCGGCAGCCCCGCATCCGCACCTATTAACCTACTTCCTTGTCTCTACTTGGGATGTCGTAGCGCGTTGCCACTTGCACTGTCGTTACCGTCTTTAGCAAGGTCCTTGCTCAGCCTCACCAAGGTCCACGCTCGTTGTTGCGCTCCTCATGTCGGGCCCCACCTTAGGCATCATCCGAACTCGATTGATGGCAACAAAAAATTCAGGCACCTGATGTCTAGCAAATGTCGGAAGAAACTACAAGTTCTCGCGTCTGCTAATCAACAGGTACCTGATTTTTTTTTGTGGCGCTAGTCAATCTAGACGAGCTTGAAGGCAGGAGCGATGGCGACGGGTGCCGGCCCTGGTGATACCAAGCGGTGAACAAGTGAGAGCAAGTCCAAAATTTGATGAGTGCAGGTCGAGGTGTTGGGTCGCCGGAAAATCAATTCGCTGGGGAGTTTTAGAGGATGATCAGGGGATGCCAGGGGAGGGCGGTGCGGCGAGGAGGTCGTGAGAGCGCTGTCGACCATGAGTGACGGCGGTAGGCGGCCCTGTCAGTGGTACGTGGGGGAAGGGCACAATTGGCTGGAGGGGGAAGATTAATGGTGGTTCATTGGATTTTGATCGGACAGATGGGATTTACCTTGAGAAATTGACTGGCGTATCTTTTTTCCGATACCTGACAATAGGCACTCCCGTAAATTCCACCCGTTGGGCCCTGTCCCTACATGCCCCTTTCGCCCACAATTTATTGTATATAAAGCAAACCACAACACACATCAAGATGAAGTGACGGAAAGAAAGGAAAACAAGTTTGCTGGAGCAACAATACAAACATGCTGACAAAGATAAAAGAAAAAGGTGATACAAGGCTCCATGGAGCCCCTCGAGAACTAGCTGGGCGGCGAAGCAAGGCGACGTTATGCACACACAACACACCAGTCATATGCCGCCTAACCGATCCTTGTCTTGTTGCCTAGAAAGCGGGTACCAGAGCTGCAAAAGGGCCATAAATGTAAACACGGAGTCACTGACATGCCGCAAAAGACTCACTCGGTCACCATCTTGTTACAGGTCGTTCACAAGGTTTAGATCATCATCATCATGAACACTAACCTATGAAACCTATGAGGCATCTCCTTCTACCAATATGGTTGGCATGGGCTTCTCAGGCCCAGAGTCTCATGGACAAAAGCTCCATAGAAAATGAGCAGCATGACATGAAACGAAAATGTGGGCCTCTTCGCCACGTATATCTGTCCGCAAGGGGAGACGATCGCGCGCGTGCAGAAGCTGCCAAAAAAGATGGTCTTGATCTTCAAAGATAGCGGCGCTTTCAGTGGTCCCACGCCAGAGCCAACACAGCAAATAGCACTGCATGCCGAGCCAATGTAGAAGAGCCCCGTATGCATGCTCTCCCATTCCCATGAATCGCAGCCGCGCTACGTACGTACTGCCGTAATGTTATTCCGAGTCTCCGACACAGACAACAGATATGTACGTATGTACCTGACGATCGGGTCTATATAAACACCCATGCGTGATCGTGCATTCCCTTCACCACAAACTGTGTCGCTTCCCATGGACATCAGCAATGACCATGACTACCTGCACCTACTACCTGAGGACGAAGGAGGAGGAGGAGGTGGTGGTGGTGGTGGCAGTGGTGGTGAAGAAGTCTTTGCCGTTGGGCTGCTGCGCCAGGTTCTCCGCTACAGCTTCGAGGGCATACAACAGCTTGGCACCGCTATGGCTGACATCGTCCCGTTCACCACCGTAATTGATGCTCCGGACGAATTGGAGTTTGCTGGTGGCGGAGACGACCCAGAGTTTGTGGCGGCAGAAGAAGAAAAAGAAGAAGAAGAAGAAGAAGAAGAAGAAGGCGATGACTACTACGACAACGATGAAGAAGAAGCCTTCACGGTTGCACTGCTGCGCGAGTTTCTCCACGGCATTGTGGCGATACAACAGTTCGGCACTGCCATTGTGGCCAACACAGCCGACATCATCTTGAGCATGGCCGGCGGTGACGAAAAGGAGGAGGAGGAGGTAGAAGAGGAGGAGGAGGACTCAGAAGACTATGATGCCGAGGAGGAAGAGGAGAGTGATGAAGAGGACGAAGAAGAGGAGGATGAAGAGGACGAAGAAGAGGAGGATGAGGAGGACCAAGAAGAAGCCGTGCTGCGTCTGCGCGAACTTCTCCGCTACCACTTCGCGGCACAACTGGCAGCGCTGGAGACGGTGGAGGCGCCGTCCGACGGCAGCGATTGCCCGATCTGTCTGGACGATGAAACGGTGGCTGGGGTGTGGAAAGAGACGCCCTGTGGACACAGCTTCCACGGGCGGTGCCTGGAGACGTGGCTGCAGGCAAACCGGAGCTGCCCCATGTGCCGCGTCAGGTGCTGATGGTGCGTTGCGTACCGTGATTTCATGTGGTTTCTGGAGGATGTAGTGGCTGCTCTAAATTTGGGAATCATCAGTTATGCAAATGGGTCCTGACTCCTGAGGATGTTGAGAAATGTAATCGTAAAAGTGCGCTTATTCACGTGTTTACATATGTTGTGCTCATGTCATGTTCTCTTATGTTTCTCTCTGTGATTGGTAGTAGTAGATGTTGCAGCTGTTGTACGTTTACATATGTTGTTGCTCGTCTCTTCTCCACGAGAGAAGGCCACATCCAAGCTGTTCTTTATAAAAATGTCGAATTCGCAACACTCATTCACTGTTTAATTATGTTTAGGGTGTGGATTTAGTCGATTGAGACTTAACCAAGTCTAAGTTAAATGACATAACATGGTCGAAAGAAAAAGGAAAAACGAAAAAGAAAAAGTTACACGGATCTCACGTATGATATCATTAATATATAGCCTCGACCGAGACTTGAGTCTCAGCCGACTGAGATTTAGCGATCCGGTTATGGTTTATATATGTGTGTATGTGCGCACGCACGCAACCAAAGAGGCTTAAGTGCCAATGAGCGCTGGAATTCGTAAATCCAAAAGGAAGGTATACTAGACCCAGTTCTAGAAGCTCCAACATCAAATGGTGTACGGGGAACGATTATTTGAGGCAAGTCTTACCTATGCACAATGCAACGCTAAGAGGTTGCGCGAACCCAGTAGCTCTTTAGTGCAAATGGTGAGTACTTCACCATTGTGCCAAGCTTGTCCTTACCACCGTTCCTCCTCCGCAGCTGCTCAACACCATGGCACACAGGAGATGGCATGTGTCATGATCGTCATCAAAGCAAAGCCCGCCACCCATGGAGGTGGAAGTCGGCGCGTCCCAGAATCCTAGATGTGCCGTCTTTAGTGTATGTCAGCCCATGTAGACGGGGCAACACAAGTGCACCGACTCATATCATTGCTGCCCGTGCGGCGACGAAAAGGTTGGGTATCTATACCCAACAGCATTAGCCACCGCCACCGGCCATGTAGAGGGCAGGAGCACACGGACTAATTTTGGGCGGTGCTGCGTGGAAGGCATCGAAGACGTCGAAGTCTAGATTACTTTTTCGCTAAAAAATGCACCATTTGTTAGTCCTCACTAGCGGTAGGTGATATTGCTGAGGGTTTTCGCCTATGATGATCAATCTGAAAATGATATTTTTCTAGTAATGAAAGTTGAGAGGAGCTGAGTATAAATGAAATGTGATTTCAAAACAAAAGGAGTGGGAATGGGAAATGGCAGGGACTTGTGAGCTAAGTAAGTGGTACAGGTGACTGAGGACTCACTGGGAGTGGAACAAGCTGGTCTGGTCACGCTCACGTATGACGCGCAGCCTGCTCGATACATGGACATGGACATCAGGACATGGACATGGCCGCCCCCGCCGTGCGCAGTAGCTAGGACTAGGAGAGGAGTCTCGCACGACCAGCACCTCCTCGAGTCGTCGATTGATTCCGATCCGTTTGCAGCCAGTCGTACGCGAATGACGAAACCAAACCAATGAGGTGCAGCGGTCGGCGCGCAGCTAAGCACCAGCCTCCAGCTAGCACCGTTGTACTAGTACGTACTGTACGTCAGGCACCATGTTTTTCCGTGGTACGCTGAACCTAAACAAGCTTCCATATTCATGCATGCATGCATATACGCGCCCGAAGCCGAATCTTTTCTACGTACTTATAGATCGATTGCCATTATTAAAGGGCCCTACACCGATCGCCGGTGGATCATGCAACACCAGATCTTGGCATTCATCCCCGCCAGGGTCAACTTCCGATTTTCGTCAAGGCTTGTCGTGCTTTGAAATCCTACGTCCTTTGGCCTAGCGCTCGAGTTTCAGTACTGGCATCATCATCATTGCACTATGGAAAGGGGCGTGTTTGGTTACATTGCCGATCCAGCCTGGCCCGGCCAGCCTGGCTCTATTGAGCCAGTTTGAAGGGATGCAGGCCAGAAAACACCAGATGCACATAGTTTGGTTGCCTGCATGCCCCTAGTTGCATGAGACAATCATTTTTGACACGGCGTTTGGTTGCCCACATTGCATTAGGCGCACATATGACATGATGTTTGGTTGTAACCTGCATAACGTGTTGTCACCACTTCAAACTAGTGGTGAGCTTACCACACCGAATCTAAACATGTAGCGCCGTATACTTAAACAAATGACAGTTCATCCTAACTAGTATCAAATGACAGTCCAAATTATTAAGAGCCATTGGCTAAATAAGGAATAGTTCATCGGTGTTGCTGCTACCAGATCTTCTTCTTCCTCTCCTCTTCTTCTGCTTCTGCTTCTGTTGCTGCTTCTGCTACTGCTGCTGCTGCTTCGTGTTCTTCTTCCATCTTCAAATCCTCCACTGACCTCTGTTAAGCCACATCGCCTCTGCCCATTCCAACCTTTTGTTCTTCGAAGCGTCATTGTCAAATGCCTCCACACCATGCCCAGAGCTAACAACATCGTCAGGCTGGACATCTTCCTCCTCAGGCACGTGTTCATCAAAGCCCCACTGGAGGATCCAGTTATGCAGAATGCAACAAACAAGAACTAGCTTAACCTGAGTGGAGTATGGGTGGAATGGCTTCTGATCCAGGATCTTAAACCTATTCTTCAGAGCTCCAAATGCCCTCTCAACAGTTACTCTAAGATTGGAGTGTCTGAGATTAAACAGCTCCTATGCAGTCCTAGGATAGTTCCTACCAGAAAACTCGTTGAGATGGTACCTTGTTTTCCTGAAGGGTGGAAGAATACACGGCCGACATGCATAGCCAGCATCTCCAAGGTAGAACTTGCCGTCAGGGATGTTGATCCCATCAGGTTGACTCATGTTGTCAGTGAGAATGTTAGCATCATGCGCTGACCCCTCCCAGCCAGCCAGCACATATGTGAACTTCATATCAAAGTCAACAGCAGCAAGCACATTCTGGCTTGTGTAGTGCTTCCTCCCCCTGTATGCTGCAGACTGTGACCTAGGAACTCTGGCAGTGACATGAGTACCATCTATTGCCCCAATGCAATCCTGAAAATGGCATCACAAGCCTGTGTTAGTGCTCAACTTGAACAATACAAGCATATCAAGCCATGAAAAGTGTGTATTGTCAATGCTCACCTTGAAGTATGGATACCATCTTGGGCTTCCGCGAATCTTGAGTGGAGTCTGACCAGATGGTCTCCTGATCATCTCTCCTCTAAGCTCCCCAATAGAAAAAAGCACCTGCTTGAAGTACCTAGATATGGTCTCCATCGATCTCCTGAACGTGTTGTGAATGACCCTGAACCTCTGGTTATGGCCAACAACATGGAGGAACATGGCCACTTGCTCTTCGACACTGGTGTTAATGCTATCTTGTAACAGCCCCCTGCTCCTGAAGGTCTCGACAAGCCTGGAAAATGGTGCTCTTTTCATTCTAAGCATCCCAGAGCCTCAACGTCATTGCAGTTGTAGATGTAGTTCAGATTTTGGATCATCTCCTATTCCCGGGGAAACAATGGGCCATAGCGGATCAAAGGTCTCCCAGCACGACAAACAGCTCTTTGGTGCATGAACATGACCCATGCCTGAATCACACTAATCAGTGTTGCTGCCTGGATTATCAGCCTCATCCGTCCGTCCATAACCTAGTTGACATCGACGGTTCGTTCAGTGGGAAATCGATCCTACACCTAGCTTAATGGCCTAACCACTTAGCTAACAAAGGGGGGAGGGGTGCTGCTTACCGGCATCGGAGACGAGGACGGCGTAGGGGGAGCCATGGCACAGACCAGGTCGACCAGACAGTGGCCAACAACAAGGGGAGCACCAGATCCGCCGCAAACGCCGCCGCCTCTTCCGCCACCGCCGCCACCGTCCGCTCTAGCGCAGATCTGAAATCGCAGCCGCCGCCGGTGGTGAGGCAGTAGGGAAGAAAGGGGGCAGTGGCTATGGGTGAGCGAGTGAAAGGGGGGTGAGGCTAATTTGGCGCCGGGACGGCATGCCAGATTTCCATCTCCCGCCACCCCCTCGCCCTCGCCTCGCTCCCGCTCGTGCGGCCTCTCGCCGCACTCAGCCTGGCTCGCGAGAAACTGCTGATCCGAGTGTTTCCAGCGAGCCAGGCTCTGTGCTGCTTTGAGAAGCGTGCGATGCAAGCCCAACAGGGAAACCAGGCAACCAAACAGGCCTCTCCCTTCCCGCGCGGGCCTGGTTGGGCTCGATGCGGGCAACCAAACACGCCATTGATACCTTGGCGTTGAAGGTGTCCTCATGTTCGTGCAGCCACATTCTTCACCGGCTGTATTCAACACAAAACAAAAAAGATAGAAAAAAGCACTGATCGGGCATGTCTCATTTGTTGGCTTCCACAGCCTCGTCTCTAATATCCAAACCCTCAAAACTATACTATCCATGTAAAGCTACGTAAAACATCTCAGTTCATCAGATTAACATTGCATCACTGGACAAAACAAGCATAGTTCATCGGCAAATCCATACTACCAACAACTTAAAACATGGTTAAATATAAACAAAACAGGAAAGGGCGGGAAATCACCATTTCCTAACAGGCCCCTTCCCCTTGCGGTCGTCGGTGCAGCTGTAGGTGTCAGCGTGCAAAGGTGCGTCGTCCTCAGAGCTGGAGCTAGAGGTGGAGCCGTCCGTTAGGTCGGAGACGGAGCTGCACCTCATGTCCGACAGCCTTCGAAGCAGGCGGTCCTGCTCCTTCGCATGGCGGGCCGCCTTCGCCTTCGTCGTGGCCTCGTTGTTTGCTTTGTGCTCCAACAAATCGATGGCGAGTCAGAGCGCCTTAGCATTCTTGTGGCGGAGGCGCTGCGCATCTGTCTCCGCCATCATCAGAGAGCGGCGGAGGACCGACGCGAGGAGCGCGGCTTCGGGATCGACCAGCACGCTCGCGCATGAACAGAGCGCGGACATCACCCCTCATTCTCCCTGGCCCATTGTCGCTCGCGCCGGGCTGCACGTGCCTCGGACTCAGGCGTCCTCGTGCGTGCCAGCCCCGGCGCGGCAGTAGGACCGAGTGGTGGCTGGGTCCCACTTCCATACCGGAGGGTGGTGGAGGTGGGTAGCGTACCTAGCGGAGAGAAGTGGAGCTGCGCAGCGGCCGGGAAGGGCCAGCGAAGTTGCCGACGCTGCATCGACGGGCGACGGGCGCTGAAGAAGAAGATCCGCCGTTGTTGGGGCCGCCTTGCTCGAGCAGTGACCTCCTCAATGCGATGCGGAGGGCCACCTCCTTCATGTCGATGTTCGAGCCGTCGGATTATGAACCGGAGGCACCGCTACTTCTGTCGCCAGCCATCGGATTAGAGGGAAGGGGATAGGAAGTGGAGTGGACGGAGAGAGGAGTCGAGTGGAGTTTGGATTGACCGACGTCTAGGGTTTTCCGGATGAGGATATTTATGGGGTCGTGGTGGGCCGGGCTGACATGACTGACGCTTCTGGGCGCGCCCGAGCCGCCTTATATCCGCCCCATATTTGGGCTAGATACCTGGGTCAGCCCGGGTGTTTGAGACCCGTTTGAGCGAAATCACTAGTTAAGGAGTACTCATTGCAAAGATCACTCCCACCTTCCGTAAAAAGGCACGCCCGTGCCTCTCGCAAAATCACAACCATGCCTCTCACGGAAGGAAAAAAAGAGAAAACGTGTTTTTTCGTTTTCGAGGAGGCACGGCCGTGCCTCTCGTCAAAGCACAACCATACCTCTCGCGGAAGCAAAACTGTGCCTCTCGCGAAAGCACAACCGTGCCTCTACCGGAAGCAAAACCGTGCCTCTCGTGGAAGAAAGAAAAATAGAAAACGCGTTTTTTTCGTTTCCGAAAGGCAGGGCCGTGCCTCTCGCAAAAGCACAACCATGCCTCTACCGGAAGCAAAATCGTGCCTCTCGCGAAAGAAAAAAAAACAAAAAACGCGTTTTTTTTTTCATTTCCGAGAGGCACGGCCATGACTCTCGTGGAAGCAAAACTGTGACTCTCGCTAACGGGAAAAAAATAAAACATGTTTTTTTGCGCAACAAAAAAAATTTTGGTCCAAAAGTTAAGGAAGACTAGTGGAAAACCGAAACGTTGAAAAAACCCCAAAGAACCCGTTTAAAAAGCCGAAAACGCGTGCGAAAAAATAAAAAAACAAAATCCGAAGGAAGCATCCAGAGCGCGACACGTGGCGGGCGGCTGAGAGCGTGCCAAGTGGTGCTGATTGTTATGAGGCTCCCGAAAAAGTGCTCGTTAATTAGTTGCTCTCCCGTTTGAGGCACCTGTTTGGATCATATTTTCGTAACCGTTCACTGACCGGACAGGTCGTCCGGGTATTTGAGGCCAGTTTGGGGTGCTGGTTGTACATGCTGTGAGAGCATCTACAACCACCATTGCCTAATTTGGTATCCTATATGCATCCGTGGATAGTGACACCTATTTCTCCGCGTCCGCAGCCGTGGTGCTCAAATGCCTGCCTTACCTTATATTCATACAAATGTTTGTCCGTTGTCTTTGCATCCACGACAACATTGTCATGGTGCAGCAATCAGTCAAAAGTGTCCATAGGAAGAAAATCCCATCTCTTATGCTCAAGCGTCTTGATAGCGCTTCATGGCCCTTCTTGCTGAGTGTTCAGAGAGGTTATATAACCCATGGTGGATTTGATGGATCACCCCTCTAGCACCAAGGTGTTGCTGGTTAATTGTAGTCAGGGCGATGCTTTCACGCAAGAGTGTGGCCTTCGGCAAAGGGACCCTTTGTCCCCTCTCCTATTCATCATGGTTATGGATCCTAGTCATCAATCCGTGCATCCACATGGGGCTAGTATGTGAAAACATGACCACTATATAAATTTGATGTGTAAACATCATTTGGTTTGCGAATCACAAAAGCGTTTCTCCATAATGTTTGCAAAAATAATATCACATAACGTTCTATTGATTTGATTTTCCCACAGCAAAGTTGAGTGGGCGACACAGTCTCTTCTAATCGGGGTTAATTATTAGAATTCAATGGTGTCGCTAAACCGCCACAGTTGCTTGAGATTGAACCCTTCAACTTGGTTATAACATAATCGATATGGTAGTGTGTCTTTTTCCCCCCTTCCCCTCGTCGCCTCCTCTGAGGCGACTCGGGGGGCAACCCTAGCGCCGCCACCACAGTTTCTCCTCCTTCTTCCTCCTCTCCGCCGCTGCCAGAGGGGCGCCCGGCGCTCGGTGCGCGTCCCCGATAATGGTGGCGGTGGGGATCTGGCGCCTCCTTCTCGGATGGACGGCTGCGGGCCCGGGGGCGGCGGCCCTGGTCCGCGGCGTGCGGCGGGCGGCGCTGGCGGGTGCTGGTGGGTGGCCTCCGACGGCTGCTGGCAGCGTGGAGGTCACGGTCAAGGCCGTAGCGGCGGGCCCTCGCCGTCCGCCGGGCTCCATGGTGAAGCTTCGATGCCGGACCGATCTGCTCCGATCCGTGTCGGCGTTGTCCATCGTCTCGTGGTGCCGGATGGCCGGATCTGGCGTTTGGGTGTGTTTCTGGGGAAACCCCTGGCCGGCGGGGCGCCCCCCCCCCCCAAAGTCGACGTCTTCGGCGCCGAGCCCCTCCTTGGAGGCTTTGGGGTACCCTCCCCCTCCCACCTCCTCCCTGAGCTCCGGCGCAAGCCGTTTCTCCCCTGGTCTGGGCGTCGACGGCACCTCGGTGGCGTGTTGCTTTTTGAAGGTGGCGGTTGGGAGTTGCTCTTGGTGGTGGAGCGGTTGGTGTCTCGGCTCCAAGCATGGCGGCCTGGTTGTCCTGCTCTTCTTCTTCGGTCTTCGTCATGGATGCGCGCCTTCGTCCGACAGCTCACGTCCCTTGCTCCGTGTTGCCGCTGCCGGACTGGTTCTCATCGGGTTGGCCTTCCGTTGCTCGTAGGTCAGTGTTGGCTGCTTCTCCTTTGGCAGCTCGGTCACCTGGTGCTGGGCTATGTGTAGCCAGTCTGCTGGTCGATGGTGCGGCACCCATCGAGCCTGGGTGAAAGGGTAGTGGCCCTTTGCAACGGTGGAGACAGCTCAGTGTTGCCCAAGTTTGGCCATGGATGTAGCCGGCGCTCAATGCTTACACGGCAGTTCCCTCCTCCCAAGTACCTAGTTGGCTAGTTGGTGTAGGCGTAGTGTTGGTCGTCGGCAACGATGCTCCATTGTTGCCTTTGTACTGTTCTGCCTAGCTCTATGTATGTTCTTTCCGCTTTTCATTGCATTCTTCTCTTTGTAATGTGGTGCCCCTGTAATTCTGGCCGGTTGATGGCTTTCTTAATTCAAAGGCCTTTAGTGTCGGTTCGTGATGGCCTTTAGTGCCGGTTCGCCAACCGGCACTAAAGAGTGGGGACTAAAGCCCCCCCCCCCCTTTAGGACCGGTTTGTCACGAACCGGCGCTAAAGTGCAAACACGTGGTACGAGCCAGACCCGGGTGCGCGCAGGGCTTTAGTACCGGTTGGTAACACCAACCGGTACTAAATGTTTGGTTTTTTTCCTTTAATTTTGTGTTTTCAATTTAATTTAGTGATTGTTTTACATTATAATGAGTTGTTAAATCATTAGGTGAAAGTACCGCGAATTAGTTTCGACTGGATGCATTTGGATCTAGCTAGCTAAGTGATCAAGTATATGCCATATCCATATTATACTTGATCACCTAATTAGGTGATCAAGTATAATATATATGGATATGGCATATATATACTTGATCACTTAGGTAGGATCCATCCAGCTGAAACTAATCTGTGGTTTCTTTCATTAAATGATATAATAACTCGTCATCATCATCATATTAATATAAAAACTCTTTGCATCATATCATCAACATGACTGTATATATATATACTCTAGCTAGCTAGCTAAAAATCATCGTAGTAGTCATTATCACTATTTAATCATCATAGTCATTACCGCTATCTAAGCACCACCAACAGTGGCTTAAAGAAGAAACATTCACTTGTACCAGAAGCAAAAATATCATCGAGTTCAACATGATTGTCATGATATTATAAGCGTTCATATATAACATCACAAAAGCAAATCACTTTTTGATATTAAGTTCAGAACGAAGAACACGGACATGAAAGGACAAGTACTAAGAGCAGCATGAACTAGCTAAATCACTCCTGCTACTCTCTCTCTCTCTCTGGTAAAATAGCATAGAACATGTATAGCTCTCTTGATTCATCAAACTGGAGCATGCAAATGAACCTGTCTCCTAATTGTGGGTTGCGCTTCTCATTGCTGCCCCCTAGTACTTCTCTGCGATCGTTAACAATTTTCCTCCAATCTTTCACTATTAAGCATTCATCGTTTCTAGAAATCCTCAATGTATTCATGTGCAATGCAGGATATCTTGGTCGTAAGCTAACAATTGACATGCGACATTTAGTCTCGATCCCCTGAGGCACAACTGTCATCGAGAGTCCCTGTTGAAGAACATCGTATAGTACTTAATTAATATACTTAGCAATGAAAGTTTAGCAAAAAAATTATGTATGCAAAAGATGCACTGAGGACAAATAGTAAAAATCTTACCATCATTCCTAAATAGATGTGACCGTAGTTTAATACCATCACTATTGGTCGCACGCTTTGAGTACTAAAATCTTACCATCTTACCATCATTTCTAAATAGATGTGACCGTAGAAAATTTGTCTTGACAGTATGAAGATCCTCAAGCCATGAAACATAATGACTTATCTCCTTGCAGTTTAGTTCAGCTCCGAGACAATAGTAGGTCCTGTCTACCAACCGCCGGACATGTTTGCTTGAATAGAAATAAGCTGTCAATAGAAATTAGTTGTCAATTATTTTTGAATAAGTATCAAAGACAAAAATATAGTTGAGAAGAACTCACATAATGGTAGAACTGGAGGCGTCTGCACATCGATCCATATGTCTCTATTACCCTCAATATCATCTTCCGGACAAATATCAAAGGTGATAACCATATCAGGCTCAAATGCATAAGCTTTGCATAATGCTTGCCAAGTTTTGCATTCAAAATATGTGTACGTGTGTGCATTGTATACTTTGACGTTGAAAGTATAACCATGTTCAGTTTTCAGGTAAACTCTCTTTATCTCCATAGTTTTCATATCATTGAAACCTATCTTATCCAGGACAAAAATTCTTGCATGGCAGGGGATGCGCTAGTAGAATAGTGAAAATTAAAAATTATAAGTCATGCAAATGAAGCATATATAAGTCATGCTTAATTACGAAAACAGACTTGTCATTGTGACTTACTGTATCGAATTCGAAGGCCTCATCCAGCTTGATGCTGAATCGCCTATCATCAACAAGGAAATTTCTGTCGCACTGGCCGCGCTGGTCTTCACAATATTCGCACATAATGAAATTTTTTCCATCGTCAGACGACATTTCCTATATGTTCATATAGGCGAAACATTAAACACTTACTAATTCAATTAATTCAACTACTTCTATTAATTCAACTAAGCATTTACTAAAAATAAATTAGTTATATTAATTCAAATAATCTCATATACCTAAATTTTAATTAGTTCAAATAATCTCACATACCTAAATTTTCTTGCTAAAAATAAACTATTTCTATTAATTCAACTAGTTCAAATAAGCATTTACTAAAACTAAACTAGTTATATTAATTTAACTAGTTCAACTAAGCATTTACTAAAAATAAACTAGTTATATTAATTCAAATAATCTCGTATACCTAAATTTTAATTAGTTCAAATAATCTCATATACCTATAAATTTTCTTACTAAAAATAAACTAGTTATATT
>NC_041386.1:657804315-657805201 GCF_002162155.2 Triticum dicoccoides | reverse complement strand
CGAGACGGGCGGCGGGGGCGGCGGCGACGATGTACGGGCTGCGGGGGCAGCGAGGGTGGCGAGGGCGACGGGCGGCGGGGGCAGCGAGGGTGGCGAGGGCGACGGCATGGCAGCGTCGGCGTCGGAGATCGATGTCTTGCGAGAGAAGTGAAACGAAGTGGTCAACGATAACTGAATTTTCGTAAGTGCCATATATATAGGAGGGGCCTTTAGTAACGGTTGGAGCCACCAACCGGTACTAAAGGCCAATTTTGGCCAGCCCAAGTTGCGGGAAACGAGGGCCTTTAATACCGGTTGGTGGCTCCAACCCGTACTAAAGGGCACGCATTAGTATCGGTTGGAGCCACCAACCGGTACTAATGGTCGTGCTCCCACCCGCACCGGCGCTATTTTTAGTCCCACCTTACCGAGCGAAGGGCAGCCGCACTGGTTTATAAACCCAGTCGCGGCTGCCCTTTCGAACTCCTCTATATAGCAGGCTTCTGGGCCTAACTAGGGCGCGCTGCCCTGTGAGCCTGCTGGCCCTTCTGGGTCTGAATTTGCACACCCTAGGTCTGGCAGGCCCACCGGGCAGCGCCCCAACAATTTTTTATATTTTTTTTCTTTTCTGCATTATTTATTTTCTTCTATTTATTTTTGAGTATTTTTTATATAGTTTTTTCTTTTCTGCTTTATTTTTTTTCTTCTATTTATTTCTGAGTAGTTTTTTTGCTGTATTTAGTTTCTTTGTGAATATTTTTGCTTTATATATTTTTTTTCTTTTCTGCATTATTTATTTTCTTCTATTTATTTTTGAGTAATTTTTTTATATAGTTTTTTCTTTTCTGCTTTATTTTTTTCTTCTATTTATTTCTGAGTAGTTTTTTTGCTGTATTTAGTTTCTTTT
>NC_041386.1:657768761-657804124 GCF_002162155.2 Triticum dicoccoides | reverse complement strand
TATATATTTTTTTTTCTGCATTATTTATTTTCTTCTATTTAATTTTGAGTAATTTTTTTATATAGTTTTTCTTTTCTGCTTTATTTTTTTCTTCTATTTATTTCTGAATAGTTTTTTTTGCTGTATTTAGTTTCTTTGTGAATATTTTTGCTGTATATAGTTTTTTTATTTTCTGCATTATTTATTTTCTGCTATTTATTGCTTTATATAGTTTCTTTTCAGAGTTTGTTTTGCTGTGATTTACTGTTTCACGGTCATTTAGCTCTCTGAACAAATTGGTAAATGACTGAAAAACAGAAGTGCCCGTGTAACTGATGAGTTCTCGTCCGAAACCCTGATACTCCGAAAGAGATTGTCTAGTTTGTACACGAAGTTCGTCCAGTTTTTGCCGTGACCCTCTCCACTCTTTCGCACATGCTATGCGGGTGAAATGATGATACCTTCAACATTTTCAGAGTTTGTTTTGTAGTGATTTTTATTTTCACGGTCATTTAGTTCTGATCTAAACAAATCGGTGACTGAATAACAACAAATGATGTCAGAACGTGTTGGAAATTGATGACGTCGCTTCGAATGCTGCATAATGCCGGCTCAAAAAAAGTCTGAAGTTCAAATAAGTTTAAAAAAATGAAGTGCCCGTGTAACTGATGAATTCTCGTCCGAAACCGGTGAATACTCATATTGAGTCCACAAATTATACACATAGAGTTCAATAAAAACCAAATGCTTGTGATAGTTTAAAAAATAACATATTTAAATTGTGCATCTGAATACAGAAAAAATACATTGATCAGTACCGCCTTTCAGCCAAAACGCGCTAGTACATATAAAAAATACATTGATCATCAATGATCTTTTTGTATAGAATCTAAATTGTCAATATGAATCTACCGCCGATTTAAGAACCGGCGAAGACTCCTATTGCATCCACAGATCCTACACATAGAGTTTAATTAAGACCAAATGCTTGTGATAGTTTGAGAAGTAACATATTTAAGGTGGTCAAATTCTTGTTAGGGGAGCAAGGTGGGACTAAAAATAGCCCCTGCCACAACCTCTTTAGTACCGGTTCGTACCACGAACCGTTACTAAAGATGCTGGTGCCCGGCCAGCACCTTTAGTACCGGTTCGTGGTACGAACTGGTACTACATATTCGCACTGAACCGATACTAAAGGTCTCCTCCCGTCTAGTCATTTGAACCGGCACTAATTGACGCATTAATACGGCAGTTCCCTCCTCCCAAGTACCTAGTTGGCTAGTTGGTGTAGGCGTAGTGTTGGTCGTCGGTAACGATGCTCCGTTGTTGCCCTTGTGCTGTTCTGCCTAGCTCTATGTATCTTCTTTTCGCTTTTCATTGCATTCTTCTCTTTGTAATGTGGTGCCCCTGTAATCCTGGCCGGTTGATGGCTTTCTTAATTCAAAGTCAGGCTTGGTTCGAGCTCTTCTCGAACTCGGCCGGCGCCTTTTCTCTAAAAAATAACATAATCGATATGTGAAGCTGACTTTTTTGTCAGCAATGATACCTGACATGAGTTATGAGAATAATAAACAAATGAATCTGACATAGATGATTTCACTGAGAATGGTCATTCTATCCGAACTAACTACATTATACACGTTTATTCATGGAAGTGTTCGGTATTACTAATGCGACTTACAACAAAGAAGAAATCTAGGGATCGATATAGCCACAATAATGTCCTTGTCATGAAGATCCACCAAAACTACTGATCATCCAACCCCGTTCAAACATAAACATTGAGATGGAGTGTGTCGAATTAGCTGTGGCTTTTTGAACTACAATTCTAAGTATATGCATAGTAAAAGATCAATCAAACAACAACACTTAACAGGTTAAAATCCGAGGAAAAATCGAACAACTCCTAGAATAGTCTAAATCTTATAGATTTAAATCCTGAAAACATAACACCAATTCCAGATCTAAGCATAAGGGGAGATGCAACAACGTCATAATTTTTAACGATAAAGGGTTTCCTTCCGAGTGCGGCGAATCTGCACCCGGGCTGTATCCCCGCTCACGGAAAAAATTAAAAAAATAGAAAAAATTCAAAAAATTCTAAAAAAAAATTTGTGTGATAGATAATTAGATGCGTAAGGTTCACTGCAAAAATCAACTAGTTTGGACATTTGAGCAAGTCTGTGCAAAAAAGACAAAAGCGGGGTCTCTAAAAAAGTTTACTGTTCATGAACTGTTTTGACCCGATTTGTCTTTTTTGTCGAGACCTACTCAAATGTCCAACAGAGTTGATTTTTGCAGCGGACCTCACGCATCTAATTATCTACCACACAAAAAAATTGGAATTTTTTGAATTTTTCTAGTATTTTTTTTGAATTTTTTGCTGACCGGGAGCAGCTGATCCCGGGCTCCAGGATGAATTATCGTTTCCTTCCGCTTTATGTTATAAAGCAACACTCCAAGCATAAAATCGACCATACAACAAAGAAAAATAAAAGAGCAAGAACGGTAAAGATACAAGACACCACTAACGAGCGTCGAATGCAACAAGCGCAAGCCAGAGCATCGAGGTCCTCGGCGAACACGATCCTGCACACAACACGACAAATACAGGGTAGTGACCCGCAGCCGGAGGAGGCCACGCTCTGTCAACTCCGTCGAGTCCCTTAGTCGATTAACCAACCGTCTCTACCTCCAAAGAAGGTCCCCTACCCTCTCGCCCTGGACCGAAGGGCGCCACACCATCAGCAGTTAAAGCCGCTCATCCCCAAGCGGAAGGCCGGAACCAACCGGACGCCGGGGAGAAGACTACCGGCATGGCCACTTCCCCTCGCAGCGCCACACCACATACATCGCCATCGCCGCAGTCGGATCACCGTCACCCGAAAGCGACCGGAGAGGACATCACTGATGCAGAGATCCCACCTCCGGCACCGAAGCCTCAACCACCCCTCCACCGACCAAAGGTGGTGCCTTCAAGAAGAACAAAGCCGTCGGCGCGTCATCAGCACCCAACGGGAGAGTTTGGGCTTTCGCCCTGGTCGCGGAGGTAGAGGGTGAGGGAAGGACCTCGATGCCGCCACCAGAGGAGAACAACGCCGGAGCGCCGTCGACATCGTGGCCGCAGCAGCCGACCAAGGGTTTCCCCCGGTCCATGCCCACATAACCCTCCATCGCCAACCGGGTGCCAGAGCTAGGCACATGGATGCTGGCAACGGAGACCGGCGGGGCAGGAAGAGGCGCAAAGGAGGAGGCCACCGCTCCAGATCCGCTCAAGGGGCCAACGGGAAGACCACAGGAGTCAGCTCAATGTCCGCTGCCGGCCCGCTGCCCACGCGGCCAGGCACGACACCCTTCCGCATCCACACCAGCCACCCACCGCATGGGAGCCGCTGTGCCACCCGGTAGTGACCGCCGACACAGGTCCGGGGCGGCACGCACAGAACCACCACCCGCGGCACGCCCAGGGACGAGCAACACAGGCTCTTCGCACCGCGGCCAGGCACCGGCCCTGCCGCCGCCGCCGCCCGCCGCGGCGCCCACTTCTAGCGCAGTGCCGCCGCTCGACCTTGCCAGCCTGCGCCAGTCTCCGTCGGAGCAGGGAAAGACATGCCCCGCCACCGCCGACACAGACAGGGCTTTGCCCTTCCCGCAAGCCGACGGCGGCGAGGGGAGAGGCGGGGGGAGTGAGGGCTTGGGGGCGGCGTCTAGGGTTTCCCCTCCGCGTCACTCGCGGGAGCGACCGGGAAGGGGAGGGGGAGGTTTTTTTCACGTCATAATTTTTCCCTGAGAGGGTTCAGTGGACGCTTGTCTATCCAATCAAGTAATTCATAATTAGTATGGTCCGATGTTCCATAAGAATGAAGTTATTTGAGTAGTAAATTGTTTTTAGTACAAGTTTACTTCCTTGTAATTATTTGATTGGTAAATTGTTTTTTTACAAGTTTTACTTCCTTATTCCTGTATATTTCAAATGTAGGTGCATCAATAACAGATTGAGTAAACTGAAAGATGGAACTTCTTATAATGCAACATTGTTTGACTAAACAGAACGGTTCAAAGGTTATTAGGTGAAGTAGAATAACTTAAGACAAATTAAGTCTTACTTGTAGAGCTTATTAACACAGAAAGTAGGGAATGGGATGAGTAGCTAATCAGGGATATATTTTGGCCTATTGATGCCCAAAGAATTCTGAATATTCCTCTTGCTATTGGAATGATGGATGACTTTGTTTCATGGCACTACAACCGTACTGGGATTTTCACAGTCAAAACTCATATGGAGTGGGAGCAACAGCATGGACGAAAGTTGAGGAGAACCAATTCCATGATTTCCTCAAGTACTAGTCCTATATGGGGTATCCTATGGAAACTTCGAATTCCAGCAAAGGTGAAAATCCACTACTGGAGAGCACTCTTTGGGGCAAATGCATGCCATGGTATTACGGTGAATCGTCACATAATTACTAGTTCACAGTGCCCTATATGCGGACTGCACTGCGGGAGCTTGAGACACGCTTTTTTCAAGTGCCCAAGAGTCCAAGAAATTTGGACGTTGCTGGGTATGGCTAGAAAGATCAATGACCTTTGTGAGTTGGAGAGTCAGTGCTGGCTGACTTATTACTTGCACCATCTACGCCAGCACCTTTTCTTCCTGATGTGAATTGCAAGGAGCTAATTGCAACAGCAGTTTGGTACTGTTGGTGGGAGCGGAGAAAATATACACATGGGGAACCCCTACAGGAGTCAAACAAGAGCAGCTCAAGCGATCTCCACACTGTCAAGACTTTTTACTCCGCATATAAGTTTTGGTCATACGATCAGTTGCGAGCGCGTCGGGAGTGTCTCCAACCCTCACGTGTGGTGTGCTGGGTGCATTTGTATTTTTTTTCATTTCTGCATGCATATTGGGGGATTTTCCAAATTTTTTGTTTTTTGGATTTTGCTTGATTTTTTTAGGTTTTTATGAACAAAAATATTTATTTTTTATTTTCTCGCGCAAAGCACATTTAAAAAAAAACTCATACGTTTGCTATTGTGCTTCCGCGTGAAGCGGAATTGTGCGTCTCGAAAGTGAAAGACCATAACTATGTTCCCCGAAAGTGAAAAGGCGCAATGGTGCTTCCTAAAAAGGGGAAAAGCACTGATGTGCTTTTGCGAGAAGCACAAATGTACTTCCTGAAAAGTGAAAAACACACGTGCTTCCCGGTTTTTGATTTTTTTCTTCTTTCAGTTTTCTTGCTTTCCATTTTTTTTCTTTTTTGGGGACAAAGATTGTCCAAACCGATCAATATGCATATAGTTTTGAAGATCTTGATGCGAGAAATCGAAGGGTGTAAACGGTTCATAATTTGGACACACGATTTAAGAGATACAATGTTTTGAAAAAAATCTACGAAAAAGAGTAAAGCTCATAGGTTGTGACAAATGTTGAACACGCGGTGTGTCACTTGTCACCGCTAGAGAATGTTGAAGTGACCTTTGCAAAAAGTACCCTTAACTAGTGATTTCGAAGATACAAAAGAAATTCTACAAAGGATTCCAGATGGGCAGGTGTGGATAGGTTTAATAGGGAGTCAGGGGAGTTGGGCCACGAGAAGAGAGATTAGTTGGGGAGAGAGCGATCCATAGAATACCCGTAATTATTCGTAGGTCTAGTATTTTTTAGAAATTAAGGTTTACTAGAGAGAACCCTATTTGCCGATGGTTCGCATAGACGAGCGAGCGATAGCCGGATTGGCCAACCCATTAGCTAGGATTTGTGCAAGAGAGATCTTCGTTATGGAAGTTTTTGACAGGTTTTCAAAACCTTCTAGAAGGTTTCAGTCCATTTTTTTCCTTTTTTGTTGTTTTCTTCATGTTTTTTGTTTTTTATTTTCTTTACTGTGTTTTTTCAAATGTTTCTAAAAATGTTCAGGTTTTTTTAAATCATATATTTAAATTTAACTTGCATCTTTAAAAACTTCAAAACTTCAAAAATTCTAAAACCAAAATAACTCCAGTGTTTGGACACAACGAGTGTCCAATAGGACACCCCATGTACCGGCACATATGCTGCAAAAACTTGGAAGTTCCTAGTTGTAAAACTGTAGAATGCAAAACATGATCTATTTGAACTAGTGTCATTTTCAAACTTAAATTTTAAGAATCCTTGTAAACGTAGAAGGAAAATTAGGTAAAACGCAAATTGAAACATAAGGAATTATTTGTTCATTTAAAAGATAATTTTAGGGTTGACCAGAAATATGCTCGGTATTAATTTTTTTTTCAAAAGGGTCCTTCATTCACGTGATATATTTATCTCATGAATGAAATAATCAAGCTTGATTGCGAGAATGATACAAATAGAAATTGGTTTGTTCAAGGAGACACTTTAAAGGTTGGTTTTTTGTGAAATATGTTATAATTATCTTAGATAAATGTTACATAAGACAGAACATATTTTTTCTCATGTCAAGAAGAAAAAAATAACAAACAATGTTGGCAATTTAAGGTAGTAGTTCCTGCAAAAATGTCACCGCATCAGTTCGGACCTATTTTTCATGTCAGGACATAAAGAACACTAGATCACACAATACATTTGACTGGAACAAAAATGTTGACACATGACACAATGTTACCTTTGTTTCAGAAAAAAATAACCTTTACACAAAAATGAAATTTAACCTAGGTCCAAAGGAGCCCATGACCAGTCTATATTTTCAGCCAATATGGAGTCATTCGAGGTTGATTTTACTGCTTACCTCATCCTTTACAAAAAAAATTAAAGTTATAGGTTTGTCCTGAGTCAAACTTCTATAAGTTTAACCAAGTTTATAATAAAATTTACTAATATCCACAACATTAAATATATAGAGTATGATAATACATTTTATGATGAATCTAATGAAACTAGTTTGGTGTTATAGATTGATATATTTTTCTATAGAGTTCATCAAGTGTGTTACCGAATTTACTGCCTGGTAACCAAATCCTTGGTCGTGACTAACCAAAGTGTGTTTGTCGGTGGTCTTTCGGTTACCCCCGGTAACCAAATCCTTGGTCGTGACTAACCAAAGTGTGCTTGTCCGTGGTCTTTGCATCAATGACAACATTGCCATGGTGCAGCAACCGGCCAAAAGTGTCCATAGGAAGATATCCCATCTCTTATGCTTAAGCTTGGACATCATTGGCGTTTCGATAGCGTCTCATGGCCCTTCTTGCTGAGTGTTCACAGGCAGAGAGTTTATAGGCTTATAGCCCATGGTGGATTCGTTGGATCACACTCCCCCATGGCTCGACTAGCACCAAGGTGTTGCTGGTTAATTGTAGTCATGGGGATGCTTTCATGCAAGCGTGTGGCCTTCGGCAAGGGGACACTTTGTCCCCTCTCCTATTCATCATGGTTATGGATACTAGTCGTCATTTGATGTGTAAACATCATTTGGTATGTGCATCAGTGCATCACAACCTGGATGCGTTTCTCCGTAATGTTTGCAAAAATAATATCACAGAACGTTCTATTGATTTGATTTTCCTAGAGCAAAGTTGAGTTGGTGCAGTGACACAGTTTCTTGTATAATAGGGATTAATTATTAGAATTCAATGGTGTCACTAACCGCGACAGTTGCTTGAGACTGAACCCTTCAACTTGGTTATAACATAATCGACATGTGAAGCTGATTTTTTGTCAGCAATGATACCTGACATGAGTTGTAAGATTAAGAAACAAATGAATCTGAAATAGATGATTTCACTGAGAAAGGTCATTCTCTCCAAACTAACTACATTATACATGTTTTTTGAGCTGCTATGGAAGTCTTAGGTATACTCATGTGACTTACAATAAAGAAGAAATCTAGGGATCAATATAACCACAATAATGTCTTTGTCGTGAAGATCCACCAAAACTACTGCTCATCCAACTGTTCAACCACAAACATTGTGGTGGAGTGTGTCAAATTAGCTATGGCTTTTTGAACTACAGTTCCAAGTATATATACGATAAAAGATCGATACAACAACAACACTTGAAAGGTAAAAATCCAAGGAAAACTCGAATGATTCCTAAAATAGTCTATATATCTTATAGACTTAAATCCTTAAAACGGAGCACCAGTTCGAGACCTAAGTATAACCGGAGATGCAACAACGTCATAATGTTCCTCTGAGAGGGTTCAGTGGAAGTATATCAGTCCAATCAAGTACTCCGTACTTTTTTTTAACATATCAAGTACTTCGTACTTAGTATGGTCAGATGTTCCAGAAGAATAAAATTATTTGAGTAGTAAATTGTTTCTTTACAAGTTTTACTTCCTTATAATTATTTGAGTAGTAAATTGTTTTTTTTACAAGTTTTACTTCCTTATTCCTGTATATTTCAAATGTAGGTGCAACAATAACTCTTTGGGTAAACTGAAAAATGGAACTTCTTATAATGCTACACTGTTTGACTAAACAGAACAGTTCAAAGGTTATTAGGCGAAGTAGAATAACTTCAGATAATTTAAGACTTGCTTGTACTTTTGTCCTCCCTTAATGTAGAAATTTTCTCAGCTATCAGATTGCCGTGCGGTCACCCCGAAGCGCTCCATCAATCTCAGTGCCATTCCATCGCAAGAAACGGAGATTCATTTATCAATGCCATCAGTGGGATCCGTAGTGAATCTGCGATGTGGGACTAAATTGGAGTACTTTGCAGTTTTTTTAGAACATAGGCGTCAGGGACGTCCGGCTTTAAATTAATAAAGCCCACAACTTAGACAGAGTATCACAACCACAAGAACAACAGACGGCACCATAAGAGGCAAATAAGTTAAGGAAACGACCGCGAGACGAGTGAATAGGTGCGGTACAAGGCGATATCAGCCCAAACTACGAGCACGCAGGCTCGGGGGGTGCGCGGACCAAAAGGGGTTGCCCATCCCTATGCGGCAGCCAACTGATCGGACGACGGGGCTCGGGACTTGGAGTAGACGGAGCGCTGACGGCAGATAGCTTGGCGGTGAAGATCAGAGTCCTGTTGTCTTCCCAACGGAGCCCATTGCTGCAAGAACACGATGCATTTGAAGATAACGTCAGCGGGATGCGAGGAAAACACACTCTCAATAGTAAACTTGTTACGGATATTCCAAATAGCCCAAAGCATAGCCGCCGCACAAGTCCACATGACCCTACGAGACGTGCCTTGAACCAGAGACAAGGAAGACACGAGCTCAGATCGGGAGCGAGGATCCCAATCCACTCTCGCGGCCGCACGGACCGCGCTCCAGGCAAAACGAGCCAAAGAGCACCGGAAGAAAGCGTGGTCAGCATCTTCCGGGACCCCACACAGCGCACAGGGGCCGGAGGTGGGGCCATTGCGTTTAGCAAGGTTAATAGAGGTAGGAAGGCGATCTTGGCAAAGTTGCCAGAGGAAGACCTTGATCTTGAGGGGGATTTTAGCCTTCCAAAGCCCCGTGGCTGCCGATGGGATCTGGCCGCGGGAAAGCTCTCTGTATAGGGAGTTGACAGAGAATTTGCCAGAGCCCGAAAGCCTCCACGAGATCGTATCCGCGGAGTCCGACAAGCGGACGTCCGCAAGCAGAGCCCGAAGGCGATCCCAATCCGCCAACTCCGGCCCCATTAGTTCGCGCCTGAAGTTAATGCAGGGGGGAGGCGCTAAGAGCCGAAGCAACCCGTTGATCGGGCTCGACTGCTATGGAGTAGAGTTGGCGAAACTCCGACCATAGAGGCCGCTGGCCAATCCAAAGATCAAGCCAGAGACACGTGGAGCGCCCATTGTTAACCCCAAACTTTGCACCCCTGGCAAAGAAGGGTTTGAGGGATTGAATGGAGTTCCAAAAAGGTGACCCTCGAGAAGCCGCGTCAAAGAAGTTCCCATGCGGGAAATATTTCGCACGGAGGAGGTCGATCCAAAGGCCAGTCTCTCCCTGAGACATTTTCCAGATCCACTTGCACATTAGTGCGATGTTCATCAACTTGAAATTGATGATCCCAAGGCCCCCCCCGGGCTTTAGAACGGCACACGGCCTGCCATTTAACCATATGGTATTTCCATTTCGGTCCCGCTCCTTCCCAAAAAAAACGGGACCGCGGGGTATCAAACTTAGAGTGTACCCATCCGCCAGCAAGAACAAGCCCATGGCAAACATGGGAAGAGAAGAGAGGCTGGAGTTGTACAGACAGGCAGTAGCGCTCTTATCGCGGTCGGTGGTCGCCGGCGCCCCCAGCGGTCCGCCGCGCGTGCGTCGCCAGCGAACGAGGATGGGACGGGAACGTCGCCCCAAGGAGCGCGTGGCCTCCATTCCCCTTGTCCTCCGGCGACCTCCTCCTCCGTCTCCGTCCGGCGAGGCGGCGACCGCCTCTACTCCACTCCACGGTGGTGCAGGCGTCCGCCGAGAGATCATGGATGGCTAAGAAGAAGCTCGCACGAGCAAGAAGAAGAAAGAACTCGCCGCGGCGGCGGAGGGGCCCGGCCGACCGGTGGCAATTTGGGGATCGTTAACGAGGCTGTGTTTCGTTTTCTGACAGGAATGAAGAGGGCTTTTTTTTTGAGGCATGAAGAGGGATTTTTTTTTTGAGACAAATGAAGAGGGCTTTGTGTTAATGCCACCATCGGACATCGGTTCACCTATCTAGGCCCATGAAATAGCTGAAGGCCCATTAGAACAACAAGAAAACTCGAAATCACTAGTAAAGGAGTATTCCTTGCGGAGATCACTCCAACTTCCCTAGATTGGAGTGATCTCTCGCGGAAAAAAGGATAAAACGTTCTGAATAAACGGATCTACGGAAAAAAGGAAAACTCCCAGGTTGATAGGTTTTGACGAACTTTTTTTATGAAAAAAACCGGACGAAAAACCCGAACCGGGAGCACGGGTTTTTTCCATTTCCGAAAGAGGCACGCCCGTGCCTCTGACGAAATCACAATCGTGCCTCTCGCGGAAGCAAAACCGTGCCTCTCGCGAAGGAAAAAAATAGAAAACGCGGTGTTTTTTCGTTTCCGAGGAGGCATGGCCGTGACTCTCGTGAAAGCACAACCGTGCCTCTCGCAGAGGCAAAACCGTGCCTCTCGCGGAAGAAAATAAATAGGAACCTGCTTTTTTCGTTTCCAAGAGGCACGACCGTGACCCTCGCGAAAGCACAACCGTGCCTCTCGCGGAAGCAAAACCGTGCCTCTCGCGAAAGAAAAAAAACAGAAAATGCATTTTTTTCCCGTTTTCAAGAGGCACAGCCGTGCTTCTCACGAAAACAAAACGTAACTCTCGGGAAAAATGTGTTTTTTGCGCAAAAGAAATTTAAATTTTTTTTTGTTCGAAAAGCTAGGGAAGACTGGTGGAAAACCAAAACGTCAAAAAAAAAAGTTTAAAAAGCCGAAAACACGTGCGGAAAACTAAAAAACAAAATCCGAAGGGAGCGTCCAGAGCACGACACGTGGCGAATGGCTGGGAGCGCGCCAAGTGGCGCTGATCGTTGCGAGGCTTCCGAAGGAGCGCTCGTTAATTAATTACTCCCCAAGAAAACCCTTCGGAAAAAAATAGAACAACCAGAAAGGATAGCTTAAAAAAAGAAAGAAGAGATACAACTAATGTTTTCTCAAAAAATTTAAGGTTATGTTCAAAAAAAATATGGTTGTCTCAAAAAAGGGAGGTGGTATGCATTAAAAAAAAAGAGAGAGATGGCCGTCGAGGCTTCCCAACGATCAGCTGCGAGCGTGCCGAGAGTGTCTACAACCCTCACGTGTCGCGTGCTAGGTGCATCCATATTTTTTTAATTTCTACATGTGTATCGGATGATTTTCTAAAATTTTGGTTTTTTGGATTTTGTTTGGTTTTTTAGGTTTTTATGAAGAAAATTATTTATTTATTATTTTCTCGCCTTAAGCACACATTTAAAAAAAATCATAGGTTTGCTATTGTGCTACCGCGTGAAGCGAATTGTGCGTCCCGAAAATGAAAAGCATAACTATGCTCCCTGAGAGTGAAATGGCGCACTTGTGCTTCCTAAAAAGGGGATCAGCGATGGATAAGAAGCAGCTCGCATGAGGAAGGAGAAGAAAGAACTTGCGGCGGCGGCGGAGGGGGCCGGCTGCCGGCGGTGATTTGGGGGATTGTTAAGGAGGCTGTGTTTCGTTTTCTGGCATGAAGAGGGCTTGTTTTTTTTTTTTTTTTGAGGCATGAGAGGGCTTTGTGTTAATGCCACCATCGGACAGGTTCACCTACCTAGGCCCACGAAATAGCTGAAGGCCCATTAAAACAACAAGAAAACCCTTCAGAAAAAAAAATTAGAACAACAAGAAAGGATAGTCTAAAAATTAAGGTTGTCTCAAAAAAGAGAGATGGAATCCCGCCGGGGCTTCCCAACGATCAGTTGCGAGCGCGCCGGGAATGTCTCCAACCCTCACGTGTCGCGTGTTAGGTGCATCTGTATTTTTTTAATTTCTGCATGCGTATTGAAGGATTTTCTAAATTTTTGGGTTTTTGGACTTTGCTTGATTTTTTAGGGTTTTATGAAGAAAATTGTTTATTTTTTATTTTCTCACGTGAAGCACAACAACAACAACAACAACAACAACAACAGCAAAGCCTTTAGTCCCAAATAAGTTGGGGTAGGCTAGAGGTGAAACCCATAAGATCTCGCAACCAACTCATGGCTCTGGCAAATGGATAGCAAGCTTCCACGCACCCCTGTCCATAGCTAGCTCTTTGTCGATACTCCAATCCTTCATGTCTCTCTTAACGGGCTCCTCCCATGTCAAAATCGGTCGACCCCGCCCTCTCTTGACATTCTCCGCACGCTTTAGCCGTCCGCTATGCACTAGGGCTTCTGGAGGCCTGCGCTGAATATGCCCAAACCATCTCAAACGATGTTGGACAAGCTTCTCCTCAATTGGTGCTACCCCAACTCTATCTCGTATATCATCATTCCGGACTCGATCCTTTCTCGTGTGGCCACACATCCATCTCAACATACGCATCTCCGCCACACCTAACTGTTGAACATGTCGCCTTTTAGTCGGCCAACACTCCGCGCCATACAACATTGCGGGTCGAACCGCCGTCCTGTAGAACTTGCCTTTTAGCTTTTGTGGCACTCTCTTGTCACAGAGAATGCCAGAAGCTTGGCGCCACTTCATCCATCCGGCTTTGACTCGATGGTTCACATCTTCATCAATACCCCCATCCTCGTGCAACATTGACCCCAAATACCGAAAGGTGTCCTTCCGAGGTACCACCTGGCCATCAAGGCTAACCTCCTCCTCCTCACAGCTAGTAGTACTGAAACCGCACATCATGTACTCGGTTTTAGTTCTACTAAGCCTAAACCCTTTCGATTCCAAGGTTTGTCTCCATAGCTCTAACTTCCTATTTACCCCCGTCCAACTATCGTCAACTAGCACCACATCATCCGCAAAGAGCATACACCATGGGATATCTCCTTGTATACCCCTTGTGACCTCATCCATCACCAATGCAAAAAGATAAAGGCTCAAAGCTGACCCCTGATGCAGTCCTATCTTAATGGGAAGTCATCGGTGTCGACATCACTTGTTTGAACACTTGTCACAACATTATTGTACATGTCCTTGATGAGGGTAATGTACTTTGCTGAGACTTTGTGTTTCTCCAAGGCCCACCACATGACATTCCGCGGTATCTTATCATAGGCCTTCTCCAAGTCAATGAACACCATATGCAAGTCCTTCTTATGCTCTCTATATCTCTCCATAAGTTGTCGTACCAAGAAAATGGCTTCCATGGTCGACCTCCCAGGCATGAAACCAAACTGATTTTTGGTCACGCTTGTCATTCTTCTTAAGCAGTGCTCAATGACTCTCTCCCATAGCTTCATTGTATGGCTCATCAGCTTAATTCCACGGTAATTAGTACAACCCTGAACATCCCCCTTGTTCTTGAAGATTGGTACTAATATACTCCGTCTCCATTCTTCTAGCATCTTGTTTGCCCGAAAAATGAGGTTTAAAAGCTTGGTTAGCCATACTATCGCTATGTCCCCGAGACCTTTCTACACCTCAATGGGAATACAATCAGGGCCCATCGCCTTGCCTCCTTTCATCCTTTTTAAAGCCTCCTTCACCTCAGACTCCTGGATGCGCCGCACAAAACGCATGCTGGTCTCATCAAAGGAGTCATTCAGTTCAATGGTAGAACTCTCATTCTCCCCATTGAACAGCTTGTCGAAGTACTCCCACCATCTATGCTTAATCTCTTCGTCCTTCACCAAGAGTTGGCCTGCTTCGTCCTTCACGTGAAGCACATTTAAAAAAAAATCATAGGTTTGCTATTGTGCTTCCACGTGAAGCGAAAGTGTGCGTCCCGAAAGTGAAAAGGCGCAGTTGTGCCTCCTAAAAAGGGGAAAGGCACTATTGTGCTTTTGCGAGAAGCACAAATGTGCTTCCCGAAAAGTGAAAAACACATGTACTTCTGAGTTTTGGTTTTTTTTCCTTTCAGTTTTCTTGTTTTCCTTTTTTTCTTTTTTGGGGAAAAAGATTGTCCACACCAATTAATATGCATATAGTTTTGAAGATCTTGATGCGAGAAATCAAAGGGCGAAAACGGTTCATAATTTGGACGCACGATTAAGAGATACAATGCTTTGAGAAAAAGTCTACGAAAAAAGGGTAAAACTCATAGATTGTGACAAATGTTGAACATGCAGTGCGTCACTTGTCACCACTAGAGAAGATAGAAGTGACCTTTGCCTTGGATGTGGAGGTGACTGTCGGGCAGGTGCGCGTGTGGGGGCTTGCCCGCTGCCTGGTGCCCCGGCTGACGAGGGCGGGCGAACGCGAGCTATTGGAGGTCTTTGCCCTCCCGACTGCGTCGCCGATGAGGGGCGGAGGGGACGTGCGGCGACTCCGTCATGCCCCCGCCCCCAAAGGCTCCTTGTCCTCCAGCTCTACTTACAGACTCCTGCGGGTCGGGGGGGAGGGGGGGTGCACGCTAGCTTCGCCTCCATGATCTGGGAGGCGTGTGCTCCCTCGCGGGTGAAGTTCTTCTGCTGGCTGCTGGTGCAGCGACGTATCCACACGAGGGACGTCCTGCTCCAGAAGTGCATCGTCGAAGCGGAAGGCGCAGGCTGCCCGCTTTGCCCAGCTGCCCTGGAAATTGCGGACCACCTGCTCTTCGCCTGTCCATTCGCGACTGAGTTTTAGCGGAGCGTAAATATCGCAGTGGACGGCGCCACAGTCTGCAAGCTCTCCGCTCTTACAACTGCGGCTGCGGTGGCTGTCGGCTCTGTGGTGGAATTCTCCATGTTGTGTTGTTGGAAGCTCTGGAAGCACCGCAACGCTGTCGCTTTTCAGCGGATGCCGCCGTCTCGTGCTCGCCTGCTCTGCTGCTGTCGGGAGGATGCGGTTCTATGGCGTGATCGGCTGCCCGAAGCTCATCGCCCGCATGTGAGAGCATGGCTGCGCGTGCTCTCTCCATAGCACACGTTGTGTGTGGATCGTTCTGACCTCTCTCTCTCTCTCTCTCTCTAAAAACGGGGGTCGCTTGTAACTATCTAGGATTTTAGCCCACATTGCTCAATATATTCAGGTGGGGGATTCTCTCTCCCCCTCCGATGAAACTTAAAAAAAAGTATTCTTAACTAGTGATTTTGAAGATACAAAAAAAATCTACAAAGGATTCCAGACGGGAAGGTGTGGATAGGTTTAATAGGGAGTCAGGAGAGTTTTTTTTTTGCCACGAACTTGGGGAGCTTTATTGCATAGCTAACATGTGATTACAATCTGCCCGAAGGCCACTAAGCAGAAAAGGAGGATAACTCTCAAGCCAACAGTCTGAAACCAATAAGGAACAGGCCCGTTTAGCACAAGAATCTGCCAAAAAATTAGCCTCCCTTGGGACATATCTAACTGAGAAAGAGATAAAAGATGAAGATTTCTCCCCAATGTCTAGTAAAATAGGCGCAACAATTGACCTCGAACTGTCACGCGATAACCAGAGGTTCACAACCTCTAAACAATCTACTTCCATCAGCACATGTGAGAAGCCACATAGCTGAGCGAAGATGGCTCCTTCCCGTAGAGCTAAGGCCTCCGCAATGAGAGGATCTGTCACCCCCGGGAAGGGTTTACTCCATGCTCCCATGAACGAGAGGTGAGATCGAGCTATCCCACCCCCTCCAGCACACCGAGCTTCGTTGTTGATTGCGCCATCCGTGTTGATCTTTATCCAGCCCACATCCGGTGTGCGCCACTGTGCTCCTGCCACACCACGCGTAGGTTTCGGAATATCAAGCATTAAGAGATCATCACGCACTATCTTTACTGCCTGAACTGGATCATAGCCGACCTTGTCATGAGTCCATCGATTCTGATCAGACCATATCGCATGCATGACTGTTATAATTTTGCATCTGTCTTGGTCTTGTATGATCTCGTCCATCAACAAATCCCTTGCCCAAGTGGCAGGGTGTAACCTGGGTAGTTTCAAACCCAAAAAATCTTGGGCTGCTGCCCAAAAAAGTCTGGCATGTGAACAGTTTATCAGTGCATGTCGCAGATCTTCCACTGAAGCCTTGCACAAATCACACACTGTTGTTGTCCGGATATGCCGATGCTGAAGGGTAGCATAGTCTGGTAGAATTCCACGCAAGACCCGCCACCAGAAAACACGGACTCTAGGAATAACCTTTAGTTTCCACAAGGCGATCCACATAGGTCTATCTGACGTTGAAGACTCCGCTATCGTTCCTTCCTCTAGAGCTAAGCGCTCTTTCCGAGTCACTAGAGCACGATAAGCCGTTTTAACAGAGTAGACACCGGACCTTTCCAAGTCCCATGCGAGATAATCCTCGCCACCAGGCACTCTCAGCGGTATATTCAGAATTGCGTCCGCGTCTGGTGCAAGAAAATTCCTTCGTACTAAGTCCACATCCCACGTACCATTGTCCTGATCAAATAACTCAGAGACACGATTTATAGGATCGTTCCCCAATGCGGCCCATTGGCTTGAGAGTAGCCGTGTTTGGGATCCATCGATCCGTCCAGATGGAGATAGATTCACCATCCTCAACTCTCTTGATCAATCCTTGTTCCAACGCAGCTCGCCTTGCAATAATAGCTTTCCACGTAGCAGACGCCGAGCGAGGTGCAATAGCGTCCATGAAGCTGCGGTTATGGAAGTACTTGCCTTTCAGAACTCGCGCACACAAGGAGTCGGGGTGTGTCATTAGCCACCACCCGTGCTTGCCGAGTAGGGCTAGATTAAAAAGTTCAAAGTCACGAAAACCCATGCCTCCTTCTGGTTTCGAAACAAAGAGATTCTTCCAAGAAAGCCAATGAAGAGATCCCCTGTCAATGTCACTACTCCACCAATATTTAGCCATGGAAGAAGTTAGTTGTGAGCAGACCCCCTTGGTCAATTGGAAGCAAGACATGCTGAACGTAGGAGTCAGGGGAGTTGGGCCACGGGAGAGAGAGATTAGTTGGGGAGAGAGGGATCCATAGAATACCCGTAATTATTCGTAGGTCTAGTATTTTTTAGAAATGAAGGTTTACTAAGGAGAATCCTATTTGCCGATGGTTCACATACACGAGCGAGCGATAGCCGGATTGGCCAACCCATTAGCTAGGATTTGTGCAAGAGAGATCTTGGTTATGGAAGTTTTTTACCAGTTTCCAAAACCTTCTAGAAGGTTTCAGTCCATCTTTCTTTCCTTGTTTTGTTGTTTTCTTCATGTTTCTTTCTTTTTTATTTTCTTTACTTTGTTTTCCAAATGTTTCTAAAAATGTTCAGATTTTTTAAAATAATAATATTTAAATGTTTCAAAATTTAACTTGCATCTTTCAAAAGTTCACAACTTCAAAAATTCTAAAACCAAAATAACTTCAGCGTTTTGACACGGCGAGCGTCCAATAGGACATCCCGTGTACTGGCACATATGCTGCGAAAACTCAGAAGTTCCTAGTTGTAAAAATGTAGAATGCAAAACATGATCTATTTGAACTAGTGTAGCATTCATGATGTCATTTTCAAACTTAAAGTTTAAGAATCCTTGTAAACGTAGAAGGGAAATTAGGGAAAACACAAATTGAAACATAAGGAGTTATTCGTTAATTTAAAAGATGGTTTTAGGATTGACCAGAAATATGCTCGGTATTAAATAATATATTTTTTCAAAAGGGTCCTTCATTCATGTGAAATATTCATCTCATGAATGAAATAATCAAGCTTTATTGAGGGAATGATACAAATAGAAATTAGTTTGTTCAAGGAGAGACTTGAAAGGTTGGTTTTTTGTGAAACATGTTATAAATATCTTAGATAAATGTTACAAGACAGAACGTCTTTTTTCACAAGTAAATAAGAAAAAACAACAAGCAATGATAGCAATTTAAGGTAGTAGTTCCTGCAAAAATGTCATTGCATCAGTTCGGACCTATTTTCCATGTCAGGACATAAAAAACACTAGATCACACAATACATTTGACTGGAACAAAAATGTTGACACATGACACCATGTTACCTTTGTTTCAGAAGAAAAAAACCTTTACACAAAAATGAAATTTAACCAAGGTCCAAAGGAGCCCACAAAAATGTAGTCATTCGAGGTTGATTTTACTGCTTACCTCATCTACTACCACTATAATTAAAAGAAAGAGAGGACGGAGAACCAGATTATCCTATCCATCGGAACCTGCAATCTGATGGTCTACATCCCTCCAGCATACTAAACGCGTTTTACGCTTTAATTACCCACCGTGCCATTACTTAATCTACTATACCAAACCCGGTACCCCGCTAGCGCTCGCACGTCCCTCCCTCACGTGCCTCTCTCTCGCACGCCCGCACTCCCCTTCTGACCAACCGCTCGCCCCGCCGCCACCTGTCCCTTCACGCCTCGCTGCCGCCCGTTCTGACCAACCGCCCTTCACGCCTCGCTGCTCGCCCCGCCGCCGCCCCTTCACGCCTCGCCAGCCGATTCGTCAGACGGCGGAGGCCGCACGACCCGGACGCCTGCGGACCCAGGGATTGCGCGGCCCGCCTATTTTTCGCTCAGCCCCGACCTGGGACTGCCGACGCCGACAACAGTGGGGACAACAGCGATGGGGCGCTGCCCGATTTCCTCCATGCGTCGCTGCCCAATCCTCCCGCGCCTCGGTGTGCGGCAGCAAGGGATGCTCCACCGTTCCTGTTCATGCATCAACGGAGGCTCCACCGTCCGCGCTCCCTTAGTGTGCCACCACCGCAGAGCATACACTTCCTGTTGCTTGCCATTGCTGCCCACCAGCGTCTACTCCTCTGTCTGCCCCCAATAACAGCAGCAATTGGGTCGACGGCGCCTTGAAGAACTCGCCTACTTTTGGCACTCCACGGGCGACGATGTAGAGAGGCATGGATCTCCTGCTACTTGGGCATAATGGAGTGGAAGACCTGACATATTAGGATGAAGCTAAATCTTCTGCTGGAAATGACTTCTCTGCTCTGAAGTATGTTTTCTCTCTTTTTGTTTTCATTTTGTGCTGAGATTGTACCGTTCAGTTGGTAGAATTTGCTTCCCAACTTACTATGTTGGCAATTACTGTAATGGACAACAAATTATAATTTACTGACGGAGACTGCAAATTCATCTTTATTTGCTATAACACATTAGACTTGTGAAAATATCACTTAGATTTCAGAAAATAGATGGGATGAAAAGTATTGTTTTGTCATTTGGAGAGAAAGAACAAATATAAGGTTTGAGCAATGAGTCAATTAGGGCTCTTCTTCATGTTTGTCTATTTATCATAAATTTCATAGCAGTACAATATTTTAGTTGGTCCAATGTGCTCCAGCAAATGAAGACAACTATGTGATCCTTCAGCGGACTGTTGAATTTGCGATGATGTAAAATCGGATCAAATAAAAAGAATCACAGCATGCAATGATTTTGAATCTTTTCTGTGTAGCAATCTAATTTTCTTCATGATTCATTGTGAACTTGTTACATGCACCAGTTTAAAGCAAAACTTGTTTCATGCACTGGACATGACATGAATAATCATGTAGTCCAGTGAGAATGATAAATTCAAGAATGAAGAGCACTATTCGTTTTTTTATCTCCACCTATCCAGATAGTTTTTCTGCGGGTAGTTTGTTTAGCCTCTTTACTGTAATCGGGCAGATGGTCTTTTCTATCGTTCTGTATCCAATCAGCATCTTTGAACAACACATCTATGTTACATTAGTTCATATTATTTCTTAACTCCGTTTTGTATTGCAACGTGATGTTATTTTGGTCTTCGATTTGGCTTCTTCCTTCTTCTCTGTTGCGTACACAATTGTACGAGGACAACACTATTGTGCGACGCTTCCCGGTGTTTTAAATTGCTTTGCTCATGTCACATGTGCAGACCAAAATTCCACCGACGCACAGATGGTCACGCTGGACGGTTGCAGGGAGAACGTTCATTCTCTACAGATTCCGCTGTGCAATTATATATGCAAACTGCGAAAGTATTCATTTTACTTCGAAACTTATATTGTTATCAAGTTTGGAAAAAAAAAGCTAGGCGTAAACGAGGTGATTGACCTTCGCCTAGCGCCTTGGTGGTGCTTAAGTACCCTAGGCGCAGCCTAGGCAGACGTATATTTTAGATATTAATTAGTGAGTAAACATATAAGTGAGTACCCCTTTGGCATGTTTTTGCAATAAGGTATGGTTTCTCCTTTGAGCGAGCAATTTCTTGCTTGTCCTGGCTAGAGTTTTGCTTATGCCCTAGGTGAGGCATTTGGTGGTTGCCTAGCGCCTAAGCGTGCCTAAGCGCCTTCTAGACACTGCATTTTCCTACAATGATTTTTATTTTAAGAAATTAGTAGTAAATGAAGCAGCCAAGGTGATGTTGGTCACTAGAGCCCAACAAAATCTTTCATGTACAAAAGATACTGCAGTAGAAACACAAAAATTGATTAGAGCATGTACATGTTCCAAGGAAAGTATTTGTTTTATTTCATGCGGCTGGTGTGCAAGTGCATGATTAGAAAGGAAAATGACTAATACTTTCAGCCTTTCTACTCCCTAGCCTCATGTTCTCCTGTTAGTTCAGATCAAGATTTCATTTGAAAGGTTTCTACAGTACAAAGTGAACTGACTAAAGAAACCATTTGTCAGGTGAACATTGGTTGCTCATCTTATTATCGTTCTTCTGGTGTGAATGCCCATCTGCAGATCCATACCGCAACACTGATGTTGACATCATGTCTCGGTTCAATCATGAAGAAGTCTTTGTTTCAGATGCTGGTGGAAAGGTAATTACTACAAACAGCTCAAGAATTATATTCTCTGATGTATAGCACAATGGGACAATACTCAGGATTTTTAGTATTCCATCATTGTTTCTTAGGACTGAAAATAACTTCTCTCTTTCTATGGGTTTGATGTTGATATTATGGCTTGTGAAAAATTGAAAAATCTACACCCTTACTTGAGTTCGCACTTTTCCTGGATAGCTATAAAAAGTTGCAGGTTGTTCATTGTGTGGGCTAGCTTCTTTCATATGTTGCTTCGTATTTTCTTATTGCATATACCTTTTATGATGTGTGTTTGGTTCAATTATATAGGATTTTTATGAGGTTAGCTTCCTTCGTTCCTTGCTCTGCATTTCCACCATGGGATTCTACCTAAGAAAGGTACTCTGTTTACAATATGATTGTTATATTTCTTAAAAGATTGTACTGAAGGAGGCTTTGTAACTATCAAGGTACTATGTTTACTATCTGATTGCTATGTTTCTTAAAAATATGTATGACTGTTGTGTTGTTATGTTTCTTAAAATATGTGTGTGTTCTCTCAGATAATATAAAGCATGGTTCTATATGCTCGCCTAATTTTGTAACTTCCAATGTTTTGTGGGGCCTTTCCCCTCAACTGTAGGGATTTTACCTAAAGGGTTCATGTCTGATTTTTCTATGGGTGTGACTAGCTATTTTACTTCATTTATGTTGGCTTTTTTTGTCAATTCTGTTGAAGTTAGTGCAGTTCACTGATCTAAATTGTTGATCGTGCACTTTGAAAGTTATACTTGCTAAAGAAGTAGCAGGAGATTAAGAATATTTGGTCCGACAACTTTCACCTGATCAGTTTGAGAATAAAAGCAGAAGAATGCATCCCATGAAGAGTGATTAAGCATATTCATCGAAGAAAGCATTAAATATACAAAGGTCTCCACAAGGTTTGCATAAGAGGGTAATGTCCCATCTTTAAAGCCAACTTTGTTACTTACTACTCCCTCAGTTCCTAAATATTTGTCTTTCTAGAGATTTCAACAAGTGACTACATACAAAGCAAAGTGAGTGAATCTACACTCTAAAATATGTCTACATACATTCGTATGTTGTAACCATTTCAAATTCCTAGAAAGACAAATATTTGGGAACGGAGGGAGTAGATGTCTATATCATGCATGTTTAGGGCCTTGTCTCTATATTTTTAACGTGAATCACAGTAATATCGCGTAAGATACATAGTGGGAGGAACCCAGCCTCCTCAGACTTTAGCGCTTCCTGGCCGTTGGATCTGGTTCTTGATACATTTTGGACCGTCGGATCAAGCCCCCGGATGATCCTATTCGTCGGATCAAAACTGAGCACTGTAGATCGAAACAGTGTTAAAACTGGGCTGCCACCGCACGTTATTCCGGTGCCCCGCCGAGGGCATTATTGGAATTTCGTCAACAGGTATAAAAGCCCGACGCGCCTCTCCTATCCCAAACCTAGCCGCCGCATCGCCCCGTTCCAGTTCTCTCGCCCGCCGCTCGTCGTGCTCCTTGCCACGCCGCCGCCGCTCGCCGTGCTCCCCGCCCTTCCTGTCTCGCCGCCCCTCCCTCCTTCTCCTCCATCGCCAGGAGAGACCGCCGCTCGACGTGCTCCTTGCTACGCCGCCGCCGCTCGCCATGCTCCCTGTCCTTCCTGTCTCGCCGCCCCTCCCTCCTTTTCCTCCATAGACAGGAGAGGCTCAGCCTCGCTCGGGCCGCTGCTCCCTCGTCGAGTTCATGTGCTTGCATCGTCAGGAGGAGCGGAGGTTGCAGCCCGCGCATCTTCTCCTCCATGGAATGCAACACAGATGGGGGAAGACGTACAACCCGTTCTCTGTGTCTCCGGCGTCATCGCTGCCGCCTCTTCTCCACTCCCTCTCGTGCTCCTTGCAGGTTTTTTTCTTGAACAGATTGTAAACACTATATGTCATGTTTGTTGTCTTGAAGATGGCTTGGTTGATGCAATCCGTGTATCCCTCACAGATCCATCAGAGGGATAAATTGATCCTTGCAGGAGACTGGCAAATCTTGGAACTCAGGCTGCAAACCTTCAGATAGGTGTGGTAATGAACTTTTCCTTTCCTTAGCATTTCATTTTCCTCTTGTTTTTAGTTATTTCCAGTAGCGCTTTGCCTTATTCTAATTGTTTGAGCATGCTTAAAGCATTTATCGTGTGATATTAAACATAGGCACTATTTTGACTTCCATCATAGAAGTGGCCAATTGCCTTTATATGAGGTCAGTAGAAAGCAATCAATTACTATATCATTAAAACAATAACAGAAGTGTTCTTCATCATGGTGGTTCGGTTGAACTGTTCTGATGGTAGTTTCCTTGTGTCAATTGAAGGTAACCTGAGTTTTTCTAACCTGTTTTTGTGTCTTGTATTGATATTTTCCTCGTGTGACCCCACCAAAAGATATCTCGATGCAACTCTTTTCTAATCTAAACATGGATGACTTTTAGCAGGCTCTTAGTTTTCATGCACTTAGCAGGAATGCTACTTTATTACTTGGTTTGATAAAATAAGTAAATAACTACATCGAAGATATATAGATTTCTTGTCTTACTCAATGTGTTCTATAATAATGAAAGCCTCTTCTATTTTCCAGGCTCCTGAGCTCCTTTATAGGATTATATATTGTTGTGAAGCTTGTGGTTGGCATGCCTTTTCAAGGTTTGATATCCTATAATCTTAGCATGCAACCATTTTTGGAGGGACTCAAGTTTGAACTGACCGATTTCTTCTAGCATTCAATTCTTGTGAGGGTGGAGTTGGAGAAGATGGGGCATCAGACAAGAGCCAGTTGCAGCATCCACGACCTCCTCGTCCATGGCCAATCGCGCAAGATTGTCCAGGTTGCGGGGTTTGGTCAGCAGTGTTTGTGGCCAGTGGTTGTAGCACACTGAAGTGGAGGAGCAGTGTCGTTGTCGACCATGGATTCAAGGTAGTTTCTGATTTTCTCTCCTGTTGTGGTGGTCCTGCAGGTTACTGTTTACATGATGTGTTGGTCGCAGTTGGTGTCATGCTTGTGTGTCTGCTAATGCCTCTGCTACAACATGGGATGTGTTAATGTAGTGTTTATTAAGGTTTGGTCAGCATGCTGAATAAGTGTACTATATTTCTGAAGCATTTATCATTTTGGAGATGTCAAGTTCTACTGACCATTCCACTTAATTATCCTATTCCAGGATCCGTGAAGGAGGCCATTAACAAATTAAGGGAGAACAATGTAAAGGCCTTTGTGTTGGATCTGCAGAATAACAGGTTTTTACCTGCAGACTTTGGAGTGCCTTTTCACCTAATTATGTTGAAATTTTGACATGGTTGTGTTTGATGCAGCGGTGTCCTTTTTCCTGTAGGGATTGACATTGCGAAGATTTGGTAAGCTGTTACATATGTGCTGCATATGTGCTGATGATGTACTTAAGTAGTTTGTTAATTTTATTTTAAAAATGGACTATCTAAACTAAATAATTGACTGGTCGAAATCTGAAAACTCCCTTTGGAAATTCTAGTTGTACACTTCAATACCTTTTACCCTTTTGACATGTATCGGTTAGACTTGTGAAAACTGGGAGCTTGTTTGATAATCTTTATGCTGATGTTGTTCTCATAATGTGTGGCAATGCTAAGCTGAAAACTACTATATTGATTCTACTTTCCCATATTAAATCGCTCACTAAACTGAGTGGAATTATAACACTACTCTTGTTTTCTCAGGATGGACAAGGGTGTCATTGTGTATATATCTGATAGTCGTGGTGTCTGTGACATTTACGAGGCAGATGGAGCTAGCACGATTGCTGCATCAGAACCTTTAGTTGTCCTGGTACGAGCTACCTTTGCTTACAATGTCGCAATTAGAGATTTTCTTGATCAATGATATGACACAGTATGCATCACAGGAAGCGGCCTTTGAACACTTGAACTCGTTTCCAGGTAGACAAAGAAACCGCAAGGGCAAGTGAGATCCTTGCCGGAGCACTGAAACACAACAAGAGGGCAGTGGTGTATGGGGAACCAACATACAGAAAAGGCTACTACATAGGCATTTATACCTTACAGAGACAATTTGAAGATCAAATTCTTACATATGTGCATTCTTTATGAAACCGTTTATGAACATGGAAACCTCAAACTGATGCGCTTGTCCATTTAGGAGCTGATGATCTGAAAGAAATGGTAGAATTGGATACTTCATAGGCATAGTTATTTTCTTCTAATGTCAGGACTTGAGTTAGATCCCTATCAGGTAAAGACTCCAGTCTACTACATGTATATGCACTCTCTGACTGCTAATTTGGGAAGTTTAGGATTCCGATCTGCATGTTAGCCCACACCTTGCTCAAAGTGAACACTCAAATATATGCGGCTACTGGTTTTGCTTGTGGAGTCTGTCAACTCAAACAAATTTAGCATGTATATCTTATTAGTTTCTGCCCCACCGGCTATTTATAGGATTGTACTGTTGTCTCATCCTTCAGTTTCTTGAGAGAAAGCTTTTAAATTTCTGTTTTGATCTAATAGCATTTTCTGTGTTTATTTTTTATTTCCATGTGCAAAACACCACTGATCGTCGATTGGAATTGGCAATCATATGCTTCCAGCGGTATCACTCCCAGGATGAGATACACCATTGGTTCTCATTTTGTTTCCTTATCAAGGATGCTATGTGGTTGTCACCATCATTTTGTATAAACGTCTTGCTTTTGGTATTTTATACTGTCCGGTTGCCTTGTAATGTGTGCTACTTAGTATTTTGGTATGTGTTGCTTTCTATATAAACAACCTGTTGTAATCCTAATCCATCACACTGTTTTAATTTTTGTCTATTTCTTTGTGTCAAACTGGACGCATCTCAATCATACTGTGCAATGTCATCCCACAAGGCACACTCCCTATTTAGCGTGGAACCATTTAGATATTGTAATGTTCTACAACTCGTGGCTGAACTGGGCAACTGCTCTATCAATCTGGCTTGCTTTTGGTATATTAGACATCTTTCCTTTGTAATGAACTTATTGACACGGGCGATCACTATGCCTTCATTATGTGGTATGAACTGGATCTTTATGCTCTGATGAAATGTTATAGTTTGGGCATGGTTTTGAGATCAACTTTGCAAAAAATACATGGTAGCATGGATATATGTGATGATTTCTTGAGTGATTAACCATAGTTTTGCATTTGGCGTGCTGGACCGTTGGGATGGACGAGGCAATTTCAGTTGAACAAGATATCTTTTGCTATATCGTGAATCATGATCTTATGAACCACTCTATTGGATATTGTTCTTTTTACTGAATCATATATTTCCTTGCTTGAGATGGACCAAAAGCAGAGTGTTGGACAGACAACGTGCGCCAAGACACACTTTCGATTTGGAGGTGATTCTGTCATATAGTTTCAATATGATTATTACTGACTTAGCATTACCTGCTTACCAAAACATTGGGACCGGCATCCTCGCGTCAAGGCGCGATCACGATCTAGTGCAACATTACTAAGGCACTCGTGTATGTATTTAATTATAAGTACATGTTTTCTACAGCAGGGCAGAGTTGGTGTAGCATCATTAGTTTCTTTGTTGATATACAAAGTTATCCTCTGTAATTGGACTGTTTGACATAGTGAGCGTTGAATGGGAGGGCTCCCGGGGGGAGGCACAACCGCCAGTGGCATCTCCTTTGTTTGGCCGCCTATTCCCTTTGCCATCAGTGAACAGCAGACGCGGCACCACACCATTCACTTGTCTAACATAGATTGACCGCTGATGCTGGCACTCCGCTCCACCACATCTCATGTTGTGTATTTCCTCTCTTCATATCCAGATCCTAAAGTATATCATATAAATATGTTTAAATTCAGAAATAATTATTTGCCTTTTATCTTCACTTGTACTATTTGGGTTAGTAAAAATGTAACTAAATTCAGGGGATGATGTTATTTGAAGCCAGATTATTGGATTTTTTGTCTGGTGTTATTGATGATCTGACCTAGAATTTGTATGATGTATAATCATCAGTTCAGTAGATGACTTCTTTATATTATTCCAAAGGCTTGGCAATGAAGAGCCTGCTTTATCTTTATTTATTCTAAGAGGGATTAGAGTTATGAACATGATTCACTGAAAATTGGCATAAGGACGTCATGAATTTGTTAATATAGGAAATTGTACTTTGTAGGTCTATTTCTCTATGGTCCTGCTTCTTAATTCGGATTTATCTTTTGTGGATTTTCAAAATGGACATCAGTGTTATCCTTTGTGTTTAGCATGCCTTCTTTACTGGTAATATTTTTAGATATATTTTAATTTCTGTTGAGGAGTAAATGAGCACGAGTGAAAATAAATTCATGAAGCGCAAGCTTTGCCGTTTTGATTATGCTGAAGATTGTCCAGTTAATCATAGAATACCAGGCGAAAAACACCTGCCAATCCCAATCTAGGACACGGCTAAGCCCACTCTTGACAGCATGCTGAATGCCACAACAACGGCAATCACACAAACGCACACTAGCTAGGAACTCACTCCCCTGGAGAAGCCGCTATTCCATCAATGCCGAAAAGAAGTCATGAGGCACTCTCCCGTGGCGATGAAGAGACAAGCATTCCACAAGCTTGCAGTAGTTGCAACCTACACGGCACCATTGCTCCAACACACATTGTGCACACAAGCGCTTCTGCGGTCATCGCCCCGACTTTGTAGATGCGTGCGTTGCACGTGCATGCTTACTAGTCCTTTACAAATGTTTTAAAGTTCTAGGTTTGTCCTGAGTCAAACTTCTATAAGTTTGACCAAGTTTATAATCAAATTTACTAATATCCACAACATCAAAATATATAGAGTATGAAAATACATTTTATGATGAATCTAATGAAACTAGTTTGGTGTTATGGATTGGTATATTTTTCTATAGAGTTCATCAAGTGTGGGGAAGTTTGACTTAGAATAAACCTACACTACAAATATTTTTAAATGGAGGGGATAGTTAGTTAGCTTCTTATCTAGAGACATATTCTTTTTCTTCTGAATTCCTTGGTGCATTAGTTTCACAATTGGCATTATCATGTAATTTTTAGACATATCTAGATTGTTACCTCAGTAATTAGGGGGCCACATGACATTCTTGACATATGAATAAAATGCACGACCATCATAGTAAATTGAACTAGTTTGTGAATATTCAGTACTCGGGCTCATCTACATCCGGTGAACAGTAAAAAAAAAGCAGAATCAAGAAAACTGAATTATTTGGATGAAAAATGATTCAGTGCGCTAGGTGCATGCAAAATTTCATGGCTAAATGACATTCGAGGAGCTCGTGACCGAAAAGCCAAAATGAGCAGTGCTATTTTCAAAAGTTCCTTACAGACCTAGAATTTGTCTTTTTTGCTAAGAGCTACTAAAATGTCCAAACTCCTGGAAGTTTGGCACGGACTTCACGGACATGAGCATCTCGCATCACAACACAAATTGATTTTTTTAAAATAAATACTAGTATTTTTTAATGATTTTACTGTTCACATGCAAAGAACCAAAACGCACACATATTCACGGTTCAGAGTTGTTTTTCCCGACAAGGCATATACTTCATGTCCATTTTGTATTCATTGGTATGTATTTATTTTTACTTCTGTCGAAAACAGTAGATATTGAAACAACATTATGCCTAGTTCCGTCATTTTCATATCCTCTTCCTTCAGTCTACGTCACTAGAGTCGTGACGGCACCCAGCATCTTGAATGAAAGCGACCATGCATGCAATGCAAACCGACATCAGCTCACGGTCGAATTCACGACCAACCGGTGGCTCGGGCAGCTCGTGCGAGCGGACGACGAACCAGCGGCTCATAAACAACATCATCATCGCTGCAACAAAATAAACCACTTATCATCCAGCAGTGAGATCTAGCTAGTAGGAGTACCACTTCTTGCTGCCGTGGTGCCGCCATGAACATCCGCGTGCGAGCTCTCGAGACCACCCATGTCCGGCCGGAGATCATTCCCACCGGTCCGCCGTCGGATCACGGCCCCATCAGGCTCTCACTCTTCGACACCCTGTTCCTCTCGCTCCCCCCGATCCAGCGCCTCTTCTTCTATGACGGCGAGGACCTCCCGGCCGTTCCCGGCGCTCGTCCGCTCCCTGCGGTCCTCCCTCGCCGCCACGCTTGCCGTCTTCATCGCGCTCGCCGGCAAGCTTGCGGCCTGCCCCGATGGCGACGTCGCCATTGACTGCTCCCCCGACGCTCTTCGTCCAGGTGTCAGGATCGTCGTGGCAGAGTACTCCGGCGACGCCGCCGACTTGCGTCGGGTCGCGCGGGACGCCGAGCACGACACCGAGGCGTTCCTGCAGCTCGTGCCGGAGCTCGAGGTGCGCAGGCTGCCGGCGCCCGTGCTTGCTGTCCAGGTCACGCGGTCGGCACCGGGAGGGCGAGACGACGAGGGTGGCGCAGGCGCCGTGGCCGTCGGGGTTTCGATGCACCACGCGGTGGCCGACGGGCAGTCGCTTTGGCAGTTCATGCGGGCGTGGGCCACCGCGTCGCGAGAGGGCTCGCTGGCACTGGCAGGGCTCGTGCCGCCGCCGACGTTCGACCGGGCGGGGATCCTGCGGCACCCCAAAGCAGAGGCGGCTACGCGCCAGTTCGGCCGGCTCTCCGCGCAGGATCTGCCCGCGGTGAACACGCTCCCGGAGCCGGACTGGAGGCGGCAGAGCAGGCGGACCTACCTGCTCACCGCCTCCCAAATCCAGTCGCTCAAGCGCCGCATGTTGGCTTTTGAACTCTAGATCAGAACCACCCAGAAACTATGCACCGTAGTGCAAAGCTAGCAAGCAAGCACACAGCCTAGCAGCTTGATGGATGAACAGTAGCTAGCTAGTACGTGCACCTCTTGTATGTGAAGCTGGCTTGCTAGTGCTCAAATCGCTCAGATCGATTTACGTCGGCGTCGACGGAACTCTTGCGTAACTTGGCGAACACAGAAAAACTAATCGATGATTGATAGCCAATGGCTCTTGTCGAGCCTTGTACACTTTATTACTTTTCTGATTTTCTTGATACAGATTACAGGGGTACGTACCTATATATACTAGCTTACCGAGAACTATCAATCCTAATCGGTAGCTAATACTACTTGGACACGGACACGCATACCTGCACCTGTACGTGTAACTTCCGTACACATACACCTATGGAATACCAAGTCGTGTTTAACTCTAATACCGCATCCTGCAACAAAGCAAGGGCGACCAGCCGCCGGAGCCTCCAACGACGTTCGTCGCCATCGCGTCCCTGCTCTGGACGTCCATCGCCCGCGCCAAGCTCCCGAACCACGCGGCTGCTGACGACGTGTACTTCCTGTTCCCCGCGGACTGCCGCCGGCGCCTGCGCCCGCCTCTGGAGCGGGGCTTCTTCGGCAACTGCGTCAAGCTCTGCTACGCGCGGGCCAGGACAGGCGACCTCTGCGGCCACGACGACGACGCCGCACTCGCACGCGCGGCGGCGGCGGTGCGGCGTGCGATCCGCGAGCACGTGGAGGAGGAGGACCCGCTGGGCGACGCCGACCGGTGGGCGGAGACCATCCAAAAAGTCCCGGTGGGAAGACTGGCCAGGCAGGGAGCATCGCACCGGTTCATGGCGTACGAGGTGGACTTCGGGTGGGGGGAGCCGAGCCGGGTGGAGATCGTGTCGATGCTCAGCGCGGCGGAGATAGCGATGCTGGTGGGAGCGCGAGGCGGCGCGGTGCAGGTGTCCGTGGCGCTTGGACGGGAGCACGTGGATGGCTTCGAGGCCAGCTTCCTGTCGCAGTCCTCCATCGCATGAGAGCATCACGTGCATACGCAGTGTCGTGGCGTCGTGAAATTGGTGTAGATACGATCAAAATCCGTATGTAATTTTTTTTTGCGGGTAGAAATATTGTATTACTCAAGCCAACAAAGAGTTACAATCAGCGGCGACTAGCTCAAGCACTATCGGGGGACCAGAGCCAATCCAAGTCATGGTTCTTCCCTCGGAACGAGCAAAATTTGCTAGACTATCGCTAACCTGATTTTGAGACCGGTTTACATGAGTAATACAACATTCACGAAGTGATAAAAGATATCTAATGTCTTTGACTAAAGAAGCATAAATAGACCTATCTGTCTCCTGTCCTTGAATCAGCTTTATAGCAACAAGCGAATCCAACTCAATGGCCACTGGACGATCACTTTTCTGGATCACTAGAGATAAACCTTCCATGCAAGCACCCAGCTCTGCCTCCAAAGCTTCACGACACGAGTAAAGTGTTCTGCAAGCTGAAAAAATTACGTCCCCCAAAGGGTCCCGTAATACCATACCTGCACCTGCCCTACCATCATGAAAAGAACCATCGGTGTTTAGCTTTACCCACCCTTCCGGTGGTGCATCCCACTTCGGGGCGGCCGGTACGGGCGCTATATCAGCATAGAGTAACGTGCAATCAAAGAAGATAATTGATTTCCCCTTGGCTGGATCCATATGTGTGTTCATTTTGATAGCAATTAGTGACTCTAGATAGCTGACAAGGAACCTCCTCGATACCTCAAGAGGAGGCGGAATCTTATTGTGCACTATCTCATTACGAATGAACCAACACCTCCAGAGAGTCATAAGAAGCATGGACCTTTCTAATTCATGAAGTGGTTGTAGCACTTGGAACAGCCAGTCCTTCCCAACATTCTGGATGGTATCCACCTGTGGAAGGTTCCAAACATCCGACATATACCACCATAATTCTCTTGCTCTAGGGCAGCGACATAGAGGATGGAAGTTGTCCTCCGGTTCCACGCCACACACCGGACATATGTTGGTGACTTCCAAGATCCTCTTGTGCTTGTTAACCCAAGTAGGAAGGGAATCTGAGACCACTCTCCAAGCAAAGTTTTTGACTGTTGGAGGAACATCCGTTATTCATATCAGGTCCCAGATGGCCCGGCAGCCCTCTGGATTAGTGCTAGACGCAGGTTGAGGTTCTCTGTTGGCTTCCTCAAAAGCAAACTCATACGCCGACTTCACCGAGAATTGTCCAAATCTCCCTGGTCCCCATGCAATTGTATCATCTTCATGCCTTGGAGACGCTCTGATTTTAATGATTTCATTCACATCACAAGGCTAAAAATAATTCTGCAGCAAGTTCATATTCCACGACCCATTGTCAGTAAGCAGTTCGGACACATAACAGATGCGGCAATTACCTCTAGGGTGACCGGTTTGAAGGAATAGGGTCTAGGTATCCAATTGTCTCTCCAAACTCGAATGCTTGATCCATTGCCCACTCGCCAGACTATGCCTTTTTTTTAGGAGCTCAAGTCCATAGCTTATAGCTTGCCAGATGGGGAGGCATTACCAGAAAAGACCGTATCCTCAAGCTGACCATCTGGGTAATACCGGGATTTTAACAGTCGAGCAGAAAGGCTATTCGGCCTATCAATCAGTCTCCAAGCTTGTCGTGCGAGGAGAGCTTGGTTGAACAGTCTGTAATCGCGGAATCCAAGCCCTCCTTTACACTTTGGCTGCAACAAATAATCCCAGGACTTCCAATGTACTTTTACGACCTTCTTTAGAGCCCCAATAAAAGTTTCTTACCATCCTTGTTAGGTCATCACAAACTGAGAACGGAAGCTTAAAAACGCCCATAATGTATGTTGGGAGAGATTGTGCAACTGATTTGATGAGAACTTCACGGCCCGGTTGCGCCAGCCACCCATCTCCCCATTGTATAAGTCTCTTAGTGAGACTAGCTTGCAAGTTTTGGAACCGTCCCTTAGACATCCGACCTTCAGGTGTAGGAAGACCCAAGTATTATTCTTCAAATTCTGCCTTAGTAACTTCCATTAAATGTTACCGAATACCTCACTGAAGTGACACATGTCATAATCCAGTCCACCCACCGATGAGAGAAACCCAATTTCTGCATCATTTTCTTCAAGAAAATCCAATCAACTCTATCATACGCCTTTGATAAGTCGAGCTTATAGGCACAAAAACTTCTGGTAGGGTCTTTCTCTTGCTTTATATGATGGATGCACTCGAAAGCAATGAGTGCATTATCCGTGATCATTCTTCCGGGTATAAAAGCACTCTGTTCCGGCGAGATAATATCATCCAAAAATGGCCTCAGCCGGTTCACCAAACACTTTGATATGACCTTATAGATTACATTACATAAATTAATAGGCCTGAAATCAGTCAACTTCGAAGGATTAGGAACTTTTGGGATAAGAATGATTGAGGTTGAGTTAACCCCTTCCGGCATCACACCTGAGTTGAAAACTCCTTAACTGACGTGATTACACTGTCCCGTAGCGTACTCCAGTTACGTTGAAAAAAAACGTGCTGGAAAACCATCCGGGCCCGGGGCCTTCAACGGACCAATTTGAAACAGGGCATCCAAAATTTCGTCATCACTGAAAGGAGCACATAGCTTAGCATTATCATCATCAGTTATCAATGCTTCAAACAGACTTAGAAACAGAGTGTGGATGAGTTCCGGATCAGCCGTGTACATTCCTTGGAAGTACTCATTAGCCATTTGTCTCATTGTCGTCTCATCTGAATGGGCAACACCATTATCATTTTTTAATACAATACAGATGCAAGCGCTCGTATACACGCGCATACACTCACACCTATGAACGCACACATGCACACCCTACCCCTATGAGCATCTTCGAAAGACCGAGCCGGCATATCATTTTTTAATTTATGAAGTCATCACAGACACCTCGTCGTCGATGAAAACGTCTCCTCCCACTGAATGCACATCGGCGAAAATTTTGAAATAAATCAAGGAATAAATGGGAGCACCATGATTTGAACCCTGTTGGGCTGGGATACCACAGTCCCTTTAATATATAGTATGCACGATATAGTACGCACACTCGTGCGTATTAAAAAAATCCGGTACTGCAATACAATTTCCCTTTAAAATGATTGTATGGCAATGCAAAGGCGTCGGCAGAACAGAATCAATAAGTTTTGTACTGGAAATTTTAAAACTTTTTTGCTAAGTCTCTCTTGACTAACAGCATCTCCACCCGTGCCCCAGGGCGCCCCAGGACACCCCAGGACACCATTTTAGGCTCGAAAGACACTTATTGCTGAAAAACGGCCAGCCACGCCCCCAGCGCCCCCCCCCCCCTTCCCCGCGGACGTCAAAATAGCGCTGGCAAACCCAGGTGAAACCCAGTGCATTGGGGGGCTCTTGGGAGCGCCGGCAAAAGTTTCGGCGAATCGTGTCTCCCCCATGTCCTTTTTCTTGGTCCACTTAATCATTTCCCTCACAAACGTTTGGTTGGGGTGGGGTGTGGCTGGGAAGATGCCCTCCCCATGTACTTCTATTTTCGCCGGATGAAGCATTTGGCCCCTCAAGTCACCAACTTTTTTTGGTTCGGTGATGTTCTTGGGGGCTCCAACGGCTAGAGATGCTTTAAGACTTCGTTATGTCTCAGTCGATATTATATTTCTTTGATCTTGCATGGAGATTCATATAGATTTTTTCTTTGTAGTTTTGTTCTTTTATATATATTATGTCACTTGACTGAGACTTGGTTAAGTCTCAATTGACTAAGATCTAGCCACACCCGTTTAAAAACTACCTCGCCCTACGAATAGTTCATCACACAACCATAGTTTATACATAGCAAATACAAAGTTCGCAATAAAAAGTAAACCTAAGTCGACCGGCTCACTCAAGGACGCCGAGGTAGAACTTCTAGGTGGACTTGCAGCACGCTGTGGCAAGGGTGTGCTTGTCCTTGGCGGCGAAGAGACGGTGAGTGGCGCCTTCTTCTCCGGCTGCTACCACACGCTCCGTGGAGACGAGCTCCGCATCCTCCTCCTGGCACAGCTCGATGTGCGGAAAAGGCAGCCGTGGAGCTCGTGGAAGCCAGGCCACACGCTCTGCTAGCCGCTCCTGGAGAGCCAACAGCGATTGCGGGCTTGCTTTGAGCGACATGGCTCCATTGCGAGCTGGCTGGAGCTGCCGGCCTCCGCGTCATGTCGTGCGAGCTTGCGCGGCGGTGACCCGCCACGGGCACCATGTCTGCCACGCCCGCAAGTAGCACCAACAATGGAGGAGAAGAAAAGAAGGCAGAGAAGTGGCAAGATCTGTC
>NC_041386.1:657719108-657768375 GCF_002162155.2 Triticum dicoccoides | reverse complement strand
CTTTGTGATTTAGATTAGATGCTTTGTGATTTGTGAATGCCACGTGTCGTCCATCAGATGAGTCTCACCTCCTAACCCGTAAGACCTGGTCTCATAGAATTTTTTTTTTGGGGTGGGGGGTTGCGTCTGGTAAATATAGCGCCGGAGTGGTCGATATGCAGGCCGCTCGTAAAAAATTACGGGCCGGGCTGCGTTTATTGGACCTGTTTGGGCCGAAAAAAGCTCCATCATGCAAATCGGCAGGAGTTTTATTGGCCAGCGAGGATTCACGGGATCTGTTAAAGATGCTCTTACATGTATCCACTGCCCACTGGTGATGTCACGACGTCTTCTACAACTCATTCCTCGATCTCAGGCGGAACTGAGCTGTATTAACCGAACATAATTTGTAACGAGCAGCCAACACTGATACATACCAAAAAACACACCAACAACTAGTAATGTCTACAGGAATAAAGTTATGCTTAGGAGAGTGCGGCGTTTTAGTGCTCGGGCTACATGAAGCCTTTTTTTATGAAACATTTCAAAATCACATTTCAAAGCATCAGAAAATTCTGAATATACATTGTGTAGAATTTCGTGAGAAAATACATTACTTCGTGAGCTTCACAAAGAAAAAATCAAAATCGTTGGTTTTATATAGTGAACAGTGCACACACTGTTCACTGCTTTCGGTGTTGGCAATTTGTATTTTTTGTGTGGCTCTCATGTCAATGTGTTTTGTCATGAAGTTTTGCAAGTATGCAGTACACATCCATATGATACTGTGGTGTTTTCTTTTTCAGAAAATTTGAAGCATTGGAACATTTGTTTTGATTTTTTTTTTTAACGAGCTCCATGTTGATCAAGCTTCAAAATGAATTTCCATGCCTAGACGCACCCAAAACGACGAGATTCGTGATCTGCAAACTATAGCAATGGAACAGACAACAAGCTTGGAGTTATGGATAGATACAACCCATGATAGGCGGCAATTTTGGAGCTCCGTCTTGCCGGACAAGCACGCACGCGGCAGAGCAAGGAGCGGACAGCAAAGACAAACTTAGAATTGCATGCATCAACATTGCTAGCTCAACGTTCTCCGCCGCCCGGACATGCACACACGCGGCAGAGCAAGGACCATTTTGTTTGTCTCCCAGCGTCGTCGTGTTGCAGTGCAGTGCACGATCTAAAACAGAATGCCGCTTGGTGTTACGATGAATGCATCTCAGTGTCATAACATACTACAGTTTTGACACGTTGGTACGTTGTCCATAATACTCCATCAGAGAGCTAGGCTTGGTTCGTTCGACCCACCGCTCTAGATCACCAGCTTCTTCCTCACCGAGCGATCATGGGGGCAACCGCGGACGAGGTGCGAGTTCTCGGCGTCACCCACGTCCAGCCTGACCACCAGATCACTAACCTACGGCCGCTGGCCGACGACCACACCATGAAGCTCTCCTTCCTCGACTCCTTCCACGTCGCCACGGGGCCGATCCAGCGGCTCTTCTTCTACGACGGCCCCGGCCTCCCGCCGTTCCCGTCCATCGTCGGCTCGCTCCGCTCCTCCCTGGCTACCACGCTCCCCGTCTTCATCCCGCTTGCCGGAAAGTTGGCCTTCCGGCCCGCCTCCGGCGACGTCGTGGTGGACTGCTCCCCCTCCGCCATCTCATCCTCGGGCGTCAAGTTCGTGGAGGCCGAGTTCCTGGCAGGCGCCGACGCCTTGCGCCGCCTCGCCGGCGACGACGAGCACGACACCGAGGCGTTCGCGCGGCTGGTGCCGGAACTCGATGATGCCGGGAAGCTTCCGGCGCCGGTGCTCGCGGTGCAGGTCACGAGGCCGGCTGGCAACAGCAGCGGCGTGGTGGTCGTCGGCGTCTCCCTCCACCACGCCCTGGCCGATGGCAAGTCGTTTTGGCAGTTCATGACGTGGTGGTCAGCCGCATCGCGTGGAGACTTGCTCGCCGCCGCGCCGGACGACCTCGTGCCGCCGTCGTTCGACCGGACTGCGATTCGTCACCCCAGCGAAGAGGAGCTCACCGTCTGGATATTGCGGTTGAGAGCGCCAATGCTTCCTACGGTAATTATCCGGCCTTACTTATTAGGAGTAGAAAATTAAGTTAACATCTATCTAAAACAACTTGCTCAATCTTGCAGTCTAAAATTAAAGACAAACTACACAAATATTTTCTGTAGTTGTTGATATTTTTCTTGCCGAGCATGCACACACGCGGCCATATGGATTCAGCTTTGCACCGTTTGGCTTTGCGCGAAATCCTTATGTCTTAAACAAGGAGAGAGTTCCATTTCTTCATAAAAAATATGGTGTACAAGTTCTCAATCCTAGGTTAAATTTGTGTGAAGCCATTTGAAACCAATCTTTGTTGCTAAAATAGCATAATTGCAGTGGCGTTATTACAAGCAAAAATGGTAAACTGCAAACCTACTTACCGACTTGATCAATGCCCCTAGTTTCCCACTAATCCACCTCCTCCCGTCGGCCATTTATTCTTCTGATGCATGTGCGTGTTCTGACAAACAGCTCGGACGGCGGTCGGCAGGCACTGCGTGCCGGCGCACCAGAACCTTCCTCCTCGTCGCCGACGAGATCCAGTCGTTGAAGCGACGCATTTCACAACATCTGCCCAAACCAGCGAGCGCCTATGTTGCCATCTCGGTCCTGTCCTGGACGTGCATCATCGAGGCCAAGGCGTCGTCACACATGATCCACAATGACGACGACGTCTTCCTGATGGTGCACGCGGACTGCCGTGGCCGTCTCCGCGGGCCCCCGATCCACGAGGGATTCTTCGGGAACTGTGTCAAGTCATGCTACGCGAGAGCCAGAGCGGTGGACCTGATGCCCACGCACCGCCTTGGTGAGCATGTCGACGGCCTTGCGCACGCCGCCGCGGCCATCCAAGAGGCGATCCGCGACGGGTTGGAGGCGACAGGGGAGAACCCATTCTCCAACTTTGGGGAGGTGCTGAAGTACCACATGGCGCTGCCGCCGGGGAGGGCGAGCACGGTGGGGTCGTCTCATCGGTTCATGGCATACCAGACGGACTTCGGGTGGGGCCCACCTATCCGCGTCGAGCTGGCGTCCATCTTCGGGAGCAGCGACATGGTGGCGCTGCTGGGAGCAAGGGACGGCAGCGTGCAGGTCTCGGTGACGCTCGACGGGGCGTGCATGGATGCCTTCGCCCCTGATTTCATGGGCGTCATCAACGGCTTGAAATTCTAGATGTACACATGTAATAATGTTGAATAGATGTGAATCGCACATGGTTAATCGTGCTTCAGTATTTGGTGAGATATACCGATTTCCGTGTAAAATTTCAGAAAACCCAACTCTGACCGAATGATTAGGCTGTTCATAGTGGAGGGTATCATATGTTAGTATCATGCATATGATACTAGTGTATGATACTATCTTTATAGTGCATAGTATTACAAAGTAGTATCATAGATGATCATATTTATTGTCATGCATGACACAAAGTAGCATAATATTTAACATCATATGATATCTACATATATTGCTTTAACCCTCTGTCTCTTCTTTAATTGTCTGCTACATAAGGTTTGCTAGTCCCAAATGTATGATACCGGTTATGTTATCTCCACTACTAGAACATATAGGCGCGCGTTGCTGCGCCCGTCCATGTTGAAGAAAAAAATGCGGAATCTGAAGAATATCAATATGCTCTTGACATTGCATAAATGAGTGACGCAGATCCAATAAGAATCTCTTCTTTTAGGTCCAAGAGACAAAGGTTTTACAAATGCAGGTTTGGAGGGATCACACCACACCAATGCTATTTGCTATAAACAGCTCGTTGTCGTCATGTCATACGCTACTGTTAAGAACTAAAGATACAAACGATCAGTAACATGGCAGGAATGGGTGTACAAAGTTCAAGATCTGTATTGTCCTAGTTAATTAAACTGAGCTAATATATGCTAAATACTCTCACTAAGCCTGCATCTATGTCTTCTCAGAGTGAGAGTCAAAATTAATGGGTGTACATGCTCTAATGTGGCTCCGCCCATGAGAATATATTACTTAGGATCAACAGCAGAAATTTTTCCTAAGAAAAATATAAACATAGCATAAAAGACAGGGAGGTTACTGGTGTAGATCTTGAATGGAAAACGAAGGGGGCATGTCCATCACATACAAAATTGTAAGCCATGTTTATTATTTTCGGGAACCAGATTTGTCATGTTTCTCCAACGGTAACAAAAGACTGGTTTGAGTGTTTGGATGAAACTTGCTTTGAGAACCTAGAAATTGGATTAAGAGATTAGCTACTGAAAAGTTTGAGACATTGTAGAGCTAAGATAAACTGAAGATACAAAGCACAAAAAAACAAAAAAAATCATCATGGACGAACTGAAAAGAATAGCCACGGAAGAACTGAAAGACAGAGCTCCTGCTCCTCAACACCGTACTCATCCACCTTTTCGTGCAGCATGGCCGGGCAAAGACCAACAATGCCAGGCGCCCTGCCAAACCCGCTCGGCAGTCTGCTGTTGCTGCAGAACTTCTGGTCCTTGGTTGATGCAGAGCCCCTCCTTTGGCGCTTCCTCGCGCGTCAGACTCATCGTGTCGCTGTTGCTAGGCTCCCCATGAGGCCCTGGTGGAGCGCTGCACCTCTCTGGCCATTCGCCCATACGTTAAACGCGGCCTTCTCGGCAAGATCACCAACACCATCTTGCGCTCCGGACGGGCGCCTGCGCCACAACCTTGTCTCCGAGACTTTGCACCCGGCGCGCGTCCACCTCTTTGCACCGGCGCGTACCTGGTGCAGTCGCGTGCAGTTGTGGGAGCGGGAGTCCTCCAGCCTCAAGAATGAGAAGCCGCGCCGGCCGCGGTGACGGGTCTGCCTCCTCGTGCTCATGTTCTTCAGAGAGAGGCTCGACGACGCTGCCGAAGGTCGCTAATGGAGATAGGGAAGCCATGAGGGATGTGGACATGTGGTGCGTGGATCGAGCTTCTGAGTGGGGCGAGCCATGCGGCGGAGTAAGCTGAGCGCCAGATGTCAGCACGCATGGAAGAAACAGAAGTAAGAGAGGGAGTGGTGGCGGGCGCCGGCAGCCGGCTGGAATCGGTGAGAGCGATGTTGGGCAAGGAGAACCAGCGCAAGGCACAACCGCCGCAACTGCCGGGTCTCCAGAATGCCAATCTTGGTCGTGTGCTCCCAATCTAACGATGGGGTCACAGGGTGAACCGGAGCTGGCCCAGATAGATTTGCAGAGCAGCTGCCCAGCTACGTAGGCCCAATTAGTAAAGCGTGATTCTTCTAAAAATAGTAATGCATGATCAAATGGCTGACTGGCCAGAACCGTCAGTTTTTTGATTGGCCGGTTGGGGACGGCAAAACGCTGAGAGGCCTCCTAGGTAGCTCTATTTTACTGTTTAGCAATGGCCAGAAATGGATAACATGATGCACTCACGTTCAGTTTGGCGAAATTTGGTGTACTTAATATGCACACAATTCATGTTATATTTGTTTGGTTAAAGAACTCGCTAGAACAAAGACACAAAGCAAACTATTTCTTGAAGTTAGGGCATCTAGCTCCATCTCCAACACCGACCCGAAACCTTCTGCAACCGTTCGGACTGGGCTGCGGGGGTTGCATCCTCCGTCTGGTGGGGGACGTGGATGCAAGGTTGAAAGCACGTCGAGCTTGCTGAGGAGGTGCAGTTGGTCGTGGAGGCCGGGGTAGGTGTTTGGTGTGTAGGTTGATCCGATTCTGTGTTCGGGCTATGCATGTGAGACTGCCGGCGAAAGTCGTACTCCGGTTGTGGCTAGAGTCCTTGATGGCGGCGCCTTCCAGCGTCACTCCATCGTTGGAGGCATCGATGTTCCTGCTCCCACCTTTCCTTTCCCGACATGCTCCGGGGGATATCCTTGATCTAGTTTAGATTGGACAATGGCGGCGCTACCCGACATCGTGTTCTCTCTTGGGGGCATCATCCTGGAGGTGGATCCGGTCAGAGCGACCCGTGGCCTGTGAGGATGTGTGTGTTGTTTACTGAACGGCGTCGTCTGTATGGTTTCTAGGTCCGGTTTCCCTCTTAAACTGGACCAACCTTCCTATCTATTCAATGAATTTAGCAGTTCTCCTGCTAACATTAAAAAAAACCGAGATCCGCGTGTCATCCATGGAGTGAGCTAGGGCGAGCGTCAGACATGGGTGTTGAATGGTCGGGCGTTGCATGATTTCCTCGCAAATCGAAGCAACGAGACAAACATGAGGAACAAGTTTTCCTGGTAATGTAATTTTTTTTTGAACAATCACCGGAGGGGAGAGGGTCCCCACCTAAATCATTACTCAAAGTGGCGCAAGGGTCAATTGTTACAAGATTGCGCTAGAGCACGAGGCTAGGTATTGGCGCCATGATATGGCCGCCACCTTTAGGGAGGGAGCATTACATCTGAACGTCCAAAGGGAGAAATCTCTAATATGTTCTTGATCGTTATATTGACAATGCGTGAAATCATTGCAAAAGACCCGCACATTCATAAATCTCATATTTTCCAAAGGATGGAAAGAGCCACTGATGGCCACAGGTTGATGTCAAGGCCATCAAGATTCAAGAGTGGAGGTGTCCCAAATGTGGATGGCAGATGTGGGTGTTTGAAGACCCAGCTGCCGCCAAACTGCATCGGCTAGAGGGCAGCCGGGGAAGAAGTGTTGCGTGCCATCATACGAAGCACCGCAACGCGGACAAGTTTCATGGTCGACACTATGCTTATGGAAGAGGTTGTTTTTGTTGTTCAGCCGCCCTCTAAAGAGCAACCAACCGAACATTCGGACCTTGATAGGAATTTTGGAGTCTCAAATGAGCGTGGCATTAGTGTCGATGTCGTTCGCACTGAGAAAGTAGAAATCTCGGTGATCTAGAGATGTTTTTAACTAGAACAGTACTTGGGTTTTGTTGAGATGAAAGCAATCCAGATTAGTAGGTTTGGATTTCAAGGGGAGTAAGAGGAATGCATGTGATATTTATTTATTTATTTATTAAACTAGGGAAGCTCCTAGGGATGCTCTATCTGCATCTCTATCTGACATGGCAGATAAAAGTTTTTCTAGCTGACGATAGCAAGTCAAACATCTTCACTCCAGAGTCAACGATCTGGGGACGGGTAGCTTGGGCACCACGTCCCAACGAGCAGGCAACAATTTCTTCGCACCTCGACGTGGGCCCCCTTCTCAGTTATCACCAAATCCATAGTCCAACGCCAACGGTACTTAACCAATCAAAGTAGTGGTGCCCGCATCGTAACCAATCAAAGTAGTCCATCGCCCATCTAAAAAAAAAAAGAGTAGTCCATCGCCATATGATCCACGACTGACTGCGTGCTGCCCGCATCGCACACTACGCTACATACAATACTAGTGCGCACTAGTAGTGGTGCCGCCATGAACGTCCGTGTGCGAGTGCTTGACACGACCCATGTCCGGCCGGAGCTGCCTGGGCACGCCGCCACTATCAAGCTCTCGCCCTTCGACACCCTCTTCCTCGCGCTCCCCCCGATCCAGCGGATCTTCTTCTATGACGATGACGGCGCACCGAGCCTCCCGCCGTTCCCGGCCATCGTCCGCTCGCTGCTGGCCTCCCTCGCCGCCACGCTCTCCGTCTTCGCGCCGCTCGCCGGCAGGCTCGCGGCCTCCCTTGATGGAGATCTCGTCGTCGACTGCTCCCTTGATGCTCTTCAGCTCGGCGTCAAGTTCGTCCAGGCGGAGTACTCCGGCGACGCGGCCGACATGCGCCGTCTCGCGCGTGACGCCGAGCACGACACCGAAGCGTTCGTGCAGCTCGTGCCGGAGCTCGAGGTGGCCAGGCTGCCAGCGCCCCTGCTCGCTGTCCAGGTCACGCGGCCGGTGCTGTCGGGGGGAGACGACCAGGGTGCGGGCGCCGTGGTGGTCAGGATCTCGATGCACCACGCGGTGGCCGATGGGCAGTCGCTGTTTCAGTTCATGCGCGCGTGGGCCGCCGCGTCGCGGGAGGGATCGCCGGCAGTGGCGGGGCTCGTGCCGCCCCCGACGTTTGACCGGTCGGTGATCATGCGGCACCCCAAAGCAGAGGCTGCGACGCGGAACTTCGCTCGCCTCTGGGCGCCGGATCTGCCCATCGTGAACACGATGCCGGAGCTGGACTGGACACGGCAGAGCCGGAGGACATACCTGCTCGACGCCGGCCAAATCCAGTCGCTGAAGCGGCGCATCGTGCAGCAACGCCAAGCCGCCGGAGCGGACAACGACAACCAGCCGCCGCCGAGCACCTACGTGGCCGTAGCGTCGCTGCTGTGGACGTCCATGGCGCGCGCCAAGCACCCGGACCAGGCAGTCAACGCCGGCGCCGCCGACGACGCATACCTCCTGTTCCCCGCGGACTACCGCCGCCGCATGCAGCCCCCTCTGGACCCGGGCTTCTTCGGCAACTGCGTCAAGCTCTGCTTCGCGCGCGCCACGGCGAGCAAGCTTGTGTGCCGCGACGACGACGACGGCGCGCTCGCGCACGCGGCGGGGGCGCTGCGGCGGGCGATCCGCGAGCAGGTGGAGGAGAAGGACCCGCTGGGCGACGCCGACCGGTGGGCGGAGACCTACCAGGGGATCCCGCCGGAGAGGCGCTCGCAGCAGGGGTCGTCGCACCGGTTCATGGCGTACGAGGTGGACTTCGGATGGGGGCAGCCGAGCCGGGCGGAGATCGTGTCGATGTTCAGTCCGGAGGTGGCGATGCTCGTCGGCGCGGTGCAGGTGTCCGTGGCCCTTGGCCGGGATCTCATCGACGGCTTCGAGGCTTGCTTCATGTCGCTGGTCTCACCATGAGCCGAGCGGCCCCGTATGTTATTTTTCACGTCTGTTTGACCGCTGGATGGGAAAATGTAGCCCTTTTTTACGGAAATTGTTTGGACGTTATGCATTTTATTTTAAAATAAAATAAACATAGTATTTGTCAGAAGTATTACTCCCATCTTTTTTTGTTTCTTTAATAAAAATCGAGAGGGAGGCCTCTCTTTTATTCAAAACACAGTACATAATCCTCTTTATGAAAATATTTGAGTAAACCGCACTCAAGCATGTGCGAAATAATTTTGAAATCCATAAGAAACCATGTTTTTGGACGAAATAGCATAAGTACAATACAGAGATCCCTTTTTGTATATGGGTCAATCATTTCTTGCTGTGTGGCCGTGGAAGGCTGGTAGGTACTAGCATTTTCTATGTAGCTATTGCTCACTGTCTGCCGTTTCGGTGGCCGATGACGGGACAAAAATCCCGATGCCTTTGTTGCGACTAATAGTTTAGATTAGAGTTTTGAGTATTTTACAGATGCAGCGCTCGGGGTGAGATACCGATGCTTTTTTTTTTTTGAGTTTGTTTTCCGGGGTCTGATCTTTCTCAAATTCATCTGTTTGAACATAGCCCACGAAGCTTTAGTGCTGATTCCTATCGTCTTTGTGAGGCAGTGAGGCTAGAGTTTATCTCATCGTGCGTATGTGATGGCAAGATTTGAAGTCAGGTGCTTCAGATCTATTTAAGAGTTCAACAACGACATCTGTGGCTCGAGGGGTGCTAGTTCTTATGGGCACGTGCACGAAGACATTCTTATTGTCATTAACAAGGTTAAGCCAACTGCTGAGCAACGGCATTGACACATTGACGGCTCGTTTTGGTGGTCGTAATGTCTTTGTTTGGTAGTCTAGGTTTTCGACTTCATTTTTATTATGTCTGAGGTGGTTTGTACCTTTAATGAACTTTTACAATAGATCCCGATTCTTAAAAAAGAAACTCTTTAGGGATGATTTTCTCTAAAACAAACTTCACAGGATAACTAACACAGTCACACTACATTGCAACGAATTAAGCATAACTGAGATGGTTAGATTTTGTGTGATGAAAATCAATCATCCAGATTTAATTACTAGACTTGACATTGATGCTCGCATTATTTATTTATTCATTTCAGTCTTTCCTACGGTGCTAGTTCAGTGGGAGCGGATATTCGTCTACTACGAGGCGCATGTGGTGACTTCATCAATCTCAGAGCAAGTATAATAAGGTGATGTAAGCGGGTTGTAAGGAATTACATATTATATTGTTGCTGAGTTGGAAGAGAGAGAGAAAAGGAGAAAGAAGAGAAGCGGGTTGTAGACTTAAAGCCGGCTGCTGCACCAGCTCCAAGAAGCTTTGTGAGAGTGGAAGGTGGAACATATGTTGATAGAGTAGTTCTTTCTTAATTAGAGCTAACTATTATACGGGTTGGCTATTACATTGACTATAGATGACATGACAACATGCTATAGCAAGCAACTAGCTATATTAGTAACCATGCTCTCAAGATACTGTATCGACTCAGTCTCTTGAAGGTGCCCATAGAGGTAGATGCATATATCGTTCATTCATTCATAGGGATGAATGTATCTGTGTGTATATGAGCGTCTTCGATTGCACTGTGTAAACAAAAACCAAAAAGCTAATCGGCCACCATTCGCTGGAAGCTAGGAGAGCATGACAGTTCAAATGTTTTTCGTGGCACTTTTAGTTGCATCAGGCGCGACATGTTTCTTAAACAATATAACTTTTTTGCGAGGATGATAATTTTAAGCCTTCATTTCAGAAAATACCATGCTGTTTTGAAGATACTGCTACCCCAATCAATTAAAAATGTCATCAAAATTTTCACAAATGCCACCTCCTCGACGAATGGTCGCTAGATAAGGGCATCTCCAGCCGTTGGCCCTCAGGAGGGATGGGGGCGCACCGGCGCTAAACCGCGCACTGGGGGCGTGATGTCCCCCAGTGGCGGCGCCCACGATTAGTCAAAAAAGTCAAACACAGCGCAAAAACGACTCAAATTTAACACAAACATCAGCGAGTTCATTCAAACTTAAACATATTTTACAAAAAAGAAAAAAAACTACCGCGGGCTACCCCCGCCGTCTCCCTCGCCGCCCGCCGTCTCCCTCGCCGCCCGCCGTCTCCCTCGCCGCCCGCCCACGCGGTTCTACATGCAGAGGAGGCGGTAGAACCGCGTGTAGTCACCGCCGTCGTTGTCATCATCGTCGTCGTCGCCGCCGCCGCCTTCGCCGTCCCTGCTGCATCCCTCCCCCGGTTGGCGCGGCGGGTTGGACGGTCCGGGGGCGTCGTTGTCGTCGTCGCTGTCGAGGACCACGACGCCGTGCTCGTCCTCGCGCCCACGCTTGCGGGCGGCGATCTCCTCCAGGGCCCGGCGCTGCCGGACCATCTCGTCGCGGAGGTAGTCGTCCCGCGCCTACCGCATGGCGTCCTCGTCGGAGAAGCCGCGCCGGGCTATCTCCTCGTACTCCGCGGGGAGGACAGGCTCCGGCTTGGGCTCGGCGAGGACGAAGCGGCCGGTTGGTGGAGAGGCGTTGGCGCCGCCGGAGCTGCGGGTGCGCGCGCTGACCGGCGTGTCCTGGGGCTCCGGCTTGACAGGGCGGAGGCAGGGCGAGCCGCCGGACGAGGAGGAGGACCCCCCGGTCTCCATGCGCCTCGGGGTCCAGGAGCTTCCCCGGCGGCGTGAGAAGGAAGGGGGAGCGGGGTACTCCAGGCGCGGCGTGTTGCCTTCCTCGATGTACTCGAGGACGGCCTCCAACGTGCGCCCGCACACGCCCCACCACAGACGCCGGCCGGCGGCATTGAGCCTGCCGGAGGGCACGACGCCGTTGGTGGCCTCGAGCTGCTCGGCCTGATGGCGGCGGAAGTACGGTTCCCAGAGCGGGCTGTCGGGGGCGTACCGTGGCGCCTCCCTCGCCGCACGCGGCAGGTTCAAGCGGATGCGTGCGATCTCCGCACGCCGCGCCGCGCCGGTCGGTACCGGGGGCACCGGCACGCCGCCCGCGCTGATCCTCCACGTCCCGGGCACCCGCATGTCCGGCGGGACCGGGTACTCGGCCTCGTAAAGGAGGCGAGCCTCGTCTTTGTGAAGATGGCGGTGGCCGAAGCCGTTCGCCGCCGCGCCGTCGCCTAGGAAGTGCTCGGCCATGGCTGTGAACTGGGGACGGCGAAAGAGAGGAGAGGAGAGGGAGGAAACGACGGTGGCGGGAGAGTGTGAGTCGCCGAGTGCGCCGGGGCGCTTCATATATAGGCCAAGGCGCGCGTGTCACCGTGTGTACGCGTGGCGGGCGAGAGAGGGCGAGGGACGCGCGTCGTCCGGTCTTCACTGCGCCGCCGGTGAGGCATCAATGGTGCAGGCTGACCGGCGCGGCAGCGCGGCAGCTTTGGCATTGATTCGCCGCGGGAAACGAGGCGATGAGGACGACGAAGGGCCGAGAAGAGAGCCGTGTCGCTGACGCGGCGGGCCCGCGGCTTTTTCGCGCCAAAACAGTTCGCCCGGCGCCCCCGGGCGCGCCGGGTTCGGGCTGGGTCCGCCGGCGCTGTTTTCGGCCCAAGCCGGCGAAAATCGGGCTCCTGGGCTCAGCGCGCCGGGTTCGGGCTGGGTCCGCCGGCGCTGTTTTCGGCCCAAGCCGGCAAAAATCGGGCTCCTGGGGGCGCGACTGGGCCGTTTTTTCGGCGCCGGCGCGAAAAAAACGCCTGGGGAGGCCTTTTTGGGGGCGCGGCTGGAGATGCCCTAAGAGGGTAAACAAAAGGACACACTAAAAAATGCGCCAGCAGTTTACGTCTTCCAATCCTGGTGGCGCCCTCGAATCACTCCATTGCGCCGTCGTGCGTGAGCTGCTGCCTCCCCCGATTGGATCGCGCCGCCCCCCTGCTCGCATCGCCTCTCCGTCCCCCGGTCGCGGTGCCCGCATCCAGGCCGTCATCTCCGACGAGTGCCTGCGTGTCTGCCGACCGTTGTCCTCCCCTGAGATCCGCCCCCGCGTTGCCCGCCCAAGTTCGCCGCAGACCTGCGGCTCCGCGCCCGAACTCGCCGACCCCAGCTGTCGTTCCCACCGGGGGTCCGCCGCCGCCTTCCCCGGTTGCGCCGCCGCCGTTCACCTGCCATCACCGGTCATCGTCCTTTTCCCCCCGAAGCGTCTCTGTTTCCCTCCTGAAGTTGGGTATTTCCTCACAGTAGTCTGATGGAAAACAGTATGTCTGATCATTATGTTGGCGGCAGTAGTCACCGGAGCCGTCAGAATGACAACAATGGCACTGATCATTCGGGAGAATCACATGGCGACCCGAACCGGAAGCTATGCCAGCTTGTCAAAGAACACGGCGCCCTACTGCTTTTTCCACTGCTTCTTCTCCAATGCCGAGTTCAGGAAGGATGTACTGGAAATTGTCGAGTTCTTCGAGAAGGAGCTCGGAAAGTGCAGGGATGAGCTCCAAACAGGCCAAGCAATAAGCTATTCAGCCTTAACCAACCTCCTGCCTCTGATCGTTCCTTTGGTCTTGAAGCTGCTTCGAGCTGTACATGCCCTATGGATATCATACGCGGATGATGCAATGGTGAATTTGCCAGAAGAACTCGTAAAAGCTGCCAGAATCATGCAGAACCCTGCGCAGATTTCTCGTCTCCTCGTAGAAATTGGGGAACTGCATCTCACCAACAACGTGGCGGAGTTCGAAGAGAATGACATAGGGCAGTGGTTACAGCGAATCCGCGAGAGCGGATACAACTTCTTGGGTTTATGTGCGGCCATCGAGGGACCGTCCTGTAAGCTGTTAGACATTTCATCAGTTAGCGATGCTATCAAGGAGAAATTGTATTATATGGAGTTCCGGCATGTTAGCAAGCTCATCGACCTCTTCATTCTTCCGTTGGCCAAGTGCTGCCATCGTGAGCTGTTGGGAGATTGGATTTTGAAGCTCTTACTACCCTTGCTCACTGAATGTGGGTACGCACTTTCTGACGTGTGGCTCAATCTTCTAAATGAAGGCCAGGGTCATGACCACCTTTATTTAGCTCACTCCTTCGGCTATCTTGGTGGGTCAGAGGAAAGAGTAAAGAAGTTACAAGGTTGCCTACTGCTTGACATGACTCGCAAAGTCTCCAAGTTGCTTGGGGTTCTAGCATCTGTGGAACCAAATGATGCGCTTATGCGTTTGGACCTGCTACTTAGTAGTACGGTGAAGACCGCTTCATTGTGTGATTCGAAGTGTGCAGCAACTAACTCTGTGGTTGGATATACTATACTTGATGATTGGTTTATCAGAATGTTAAACATGAACCTTTTTGGGTCATGGGTTGACGAGTCTCCAAGTTGCTTGGGGTTCTAGCATCTGTGGAACCAAATGATGCGCTTATGCGTTTGGACCTGCTACCTGGTAGTACGGTGAAGACCGCTTCATTGTGTGATTCGAAGTGTGCAGCAACTAACTCTGTGGTTGGATATACTATACTTGATGATTGGTTTATCAGAATGTTAAACATGAACCTTTTTGGGTCATGGGTTGACGGTGAAGCAACGATGGACGCTCTTCCCTTCTTTCATGCTTTGGTCCAAGTTGCGGTCGCTACAAAACATGTGAAACTCAGACGGTTTATCGTAGATGCTATGCTTCCAGCTACAATTAAGCGCCTTTGTGACGATCTTCCATGTGCGGTTCAGCAGACAATCAGAAAGTTAAGTTGCCATCTGAACCCAAGCAAGAGCAAAAAGGCTACCGAAGATCTTTGGGTCCTATGTGAAGAGATTTATAAAGTTTTTATACAAAATCCAGATTTCACTGCTGAAGGCCCAGACCGTGAGAACACAGGAGACCGGTTTAAAAATTGGTTTTCAAGGCAAAATCAAGAACTTCTTGTGAAATCATCTTGTCCTATTCCAGAGGATTTTCCTGTCAATTTATGGAATTGGGAGCTTGAAGACGAATTTCAAAGGTACCTCCCTATCTATGTTGACATATTGTATGAAGCTGATGCAATGGATTGTCCAGAGTATGAATATCCATGCCAGTCTACGCTTTTTGAGAAACTGAGGCCTGAATTTAGATTAAAACATGGCATTAGCAACAGTCTGGATGATCATGTTAGGATTATATGCAATATGGTGCATCGAAAATTACCCGCAGCATGGTCTGAGATGCATTCCCGTCAAATGGACGAATGGCTTTGTAAACTCATTTCCTCGAAACCTTACATTACAGACTCTAATAAACGTCATAGTGCCATGGCTCGGTTTATGGAAGACTTGCCGATTGATGCAAAGCTTTCTCCATTGGACGTGAAAGATGCGATTGCTACTTTTTATAATGTCATATTGTTTTACTTGGAACCTAAGTTTCATCCTCTAATAAGGGAGGGTCAGAAGGACTTCCTTATAAAGATAGCTCATCAGTTTAATTTTGCACAAGAGGCCAATTCGTGCAAGCCCCTCGAGCCAGAATTCAATGATTTTCCTGTCTATTTGCAGCCTTATGCATGTTCATACATCTATAGAATGAAGATAGAGTGCAAGTATTTTGAGGCAAGAGAACATGTCCGTCTGCATCAAGAGTTTGACCAATATTTGGCCTCTGGGGAACTAGACGATGATGTCTATAAGTTCAATTCTTCATAGGATAAGTCTGTTCTGCAATTTGCTGAGAAACACGTTGTGAAAAGTCGGTTTGGGAAGCTCGACCATAAGCTCATGAAATTATCTTTGGAGGACCGAGGTCCGATTGTGGATACACAACGTCAAATAGATACTTATTCTGAGAACTTGAGAGACACCCTCGCGAACAAGGAGCTGAATGTCAGCCTCCAAAAACTGATGAACAAGCTAGATGGATTTTCTCGTCAACGGAACTGTTGGTGTATACGGGGCTGAACTGTTTGTGTAGGCGAATGCACAAGCGAGCCGTACTCCTCGGCTTCGTATGCGTGCAGTTGGGCCGGCCGGTGCCCGGACTGGGCTTTCCACCAGAACCACGCCTAGACATTGATGCTTTTTTACTGAAACCACGCCCAAACTCGGGCAAGATCCAAAAAAAGAGCCCAGATTTAGGCAGAATTGCTCCAGACTTGTCACTTTCGTGAATTTCCCATTTTCGCTTGTTTTTCTCATGCCAGGCCCCATACCAGGCAGTAGTTCTGCCAAAGTCTACACTTTGTATACATGGATCCTCTCTCGGATTTTATGGCCTCGAGCCATTTGTCGGAATTCGTGCCCACCATCGCTTCTCCATAGCTCGTAGGTTCATTGTTGTCTAGCAACATGACCTTCAAGACAGGATTACTGTACCACTCTGAAGTAGTACACATCCTTGTCACCCTACGAGGTACGGTAGTGACTTGATTCAAAACTTCATGATCACCATCATAAGCTTCTACTTCAATTGGTGTAGGCGTCACAGGAACAACTTCATGTGCCCTGCCACACACTAGTTGAAGTGACGGTTCAATAACCTCATCAAGTCTCCACCATCCTCCCACTCAATTCTTTCGAGAGAAACTTTTCCTCGAGAAAGGACTTGATTCTAGAAACAATCCCTTTTGCTTCCGAAACTGAGACTGAGGTATACCCAACTGTTTTGGGTGTCCTATGAAGATGCATTTATCCGCTTTGGGTTCAAACTTATCAGCCTAAAACCTTTTCACATAAGCGTCGCAGCCCCAAACTTTCAAGAAACGACAACTTAGGTTTCGGTGTCATCTCAACGGAGTTACGTGGTGCCTTATTTAAAGTGAATGCGGTTGTCTCTAATGCCTAACCCATGAACGATAGCGGTAATTTGATAAGAGGCATCATGGTATGCCCCATATCCAATAGGGTGCATCTATGATGTTCGGACACACCATCACACTATGGTGTTTCAGGCGGTATTAGTTGTGAAACAATTTTCACAATGTCTCAATTGTGTACCAAACTCGCAACTCAGATATTCATCTCTATGATCATATCATAAACATTTCATCCTCTTGTCACGAAGATCTTCAACTTCACTCTGAAATTACTTGAACCTTTCAATAATTCAGACTTGTGTTTCCTCAAGCAAATATACTCAACATCTACTCAAATCATCTGTGAAGTAAGAATATAACGATATCCACTGCATGCCTCAGCACTCATTGGACTGCACACATCAAAATGTGCTACTTCCAATAAGTTGCTTTCTTGTTCCATTTTACTGAAAACGAGACTTTTCAGTCATCTTGCCCATGTGGTATGATTTGCATGTCTCAAGTGATTCAAAATCAAGTGATTCCAAACGATCCATCTGCATGGAGTTTCTTCATGCATATACACCAATAGACATGGTTCGCATGTCTCAAACTTTTCAAAAGCGAGTGAGTCCAAAGATCCATCAACATGGAGCTTCTTCATGCGTTTTATACCAATATGACTTACATGGCCGTGCCACAAGTAGGTGGTGGTACTATCATTACTATCTTATATCTTTTGGCATGAACATGTGTATCACTACGATCGAGATTCAATAAACCATTCATTTTAGGTGCAAGACCGTTGAAGTTTTTATTCAAATAAACAGAGTAACCATTATTCTCCTTAAATGAATAACCGTATTGCGATATACATAATCCAATCATGTTTATGCTCAACGCAAATACCAAATAACAATTATTTAGTTTTAACACCAATCTCGATGGTAGAGAGAGCATGCGATGCTTGATCACATCAACCTTGGAAACACTTCCAACACACATCGTCATCTCACCTTTAGCTAGTCTTCGTTTATTCCGTAGCTTTTATTTCGAGTTACTAACACTTAGCAACCGAACCGATATCTAATACACTGGTGCTACTAGGAGGACTAGTAAAGTACACATAATGTATATCCAATATACTTCTATCGACCTTGCCAGCCTTCTCATCTACGAAGTATCTAGGATAATTCTGCTCCAGTGGTTGTTCCCTTTATTACAGAAGCACTGAGTCTCGAGTTTGGGTTCAACCTTGGGTTTCTTCACTAGAGCAGCAACTGATTTGTCGTTTCATGAAGTATCCCTTCTTGCCCTTGCCCTTCTTGAAACTAGTGATTTCACTAACCATCAACAATTGATGCTCCTTGATTTCTACTTTCGCGGTGTCAAACATCGCGAACATTTCAAGGATCATCATATCTATCCCTGATATGTTATAGTTCATCATGAAGCTCTAGTAGCTTGGTGCAATGACTTTGGAGAAACATCACTATCTCATCTGGAAGATTAACTCCCACTCGATTCAAGTGATTGTTGTACCTGGACAATCTGAGTATAAGCTCACCGATTGAGCTTTTCTCCCTTAGTTTGTAGGCTAAGAAACTCGTCGGAGGTCTCATACCTATTGACATGGGAACGAGCCTGAAATCCCAATTTCAGCCCTCGAAACATCTGATATGTTCCGCGTCGTTTCGAAATCGTCTTCGGTACCTCAATTCTAAACCGTTTTACATTACTGAACTATCATGTAGTTATCAAAACGTGTATGTCAAATGTTCGCAACATCCACAGACGACGTTCGAGGTTCAACACACCGAGCGGAGCATTAAGGACATAAGCCTTCTGCGCAGCAATGAGGACAATCCTCAGTTTACGGACCCAGTCCGCATAATTGCTACTATCAACTTTCAACTATATTTTCTCTAGGAACATATCTAAACAGTAGAACTAAAGCGCGAGCTACGACATAATTTGCAAAAACCTTTTGACTATGTTCAGGATAATTAAGTTCATCTAATGAACTCCCACTCAGATAGACATCCCTCTAGTCATCTAAGTGATTACATGATCCGAGTCAACTAGGTCGTGTCCGATCATCACGTGTGACGGACTAGTCATCATCGGTGAACATCTTCATGTTGATCGTATCTACCATACGACTCATGCTCGACCTTTCGGTCTCTTGTGTTCCGAGGCCATGTCTGTACATGCTAGGCTCGTCAAGTCAACCTAAGTGTTTCGCGTGTGTAAATTTGGCTTACACCCGTTGTATGTGAACGTTAGAATCTATCACACCCGATCATCACGTGGTGCTTCGAAACAACGAACTTTCGCAATGGTGCACAGTTAGGGGGAACACTTTCTTGAAATTTTAATGAGGGATCATCTTATTTACTACCGCCGTTCTAAGCAAATAAGATGCATAAACAAGATAAACATCATATGCAATCAAAAAGTGACATGATATGGCCAATATCATTTTGCTCCTTTTGATCTCCATCTTCGGGGCTCCATGATCATCATCGTCACCGGCATGACACCATGATCTCCATCATCGTGTCTCCATGAAGTTGTCTCGCCAACTATTACTTCTACTACTATGGCTAACGGTTTAGCAATAAAGTAAAGTAATTACATGGCGTTGTTCAATGACACGCAGGTCATACAATAAATTAAGACAACTCCTATGGCTCCTGCCGATTATCATACTCATTGACATGCAAGTCGTGATTCCTATTACAAGAACATGATCAATCTCATACATCACATATCATTCATCACATTCTTTTGGCCATATCACATCACATAGCATACCCTGCAAAAACAAGTTAGACGTCCTCTAATTGTTGTTTGCATGTTTTACGTGGCTGCTATGGGTTTCTAGCAAGAACGTTTCTTACCTACGCAAAAACCACAACGTGATATGCCAATTGCTATTTACCCTTCATAAGGACCCTTTTCATCGAATCCGATCCGACTGAAGTGGGAGAGACTGGCACCCGCTAGCCACCTTATGCAACAAGTGCATGTCAGTCGGTGGAACGTGTCTCACGTAAGTGTACGTGTAAGGTCGGTCCGGGCCGCTTCATCCCACAATACCGTCGAAACAAGATTGGACTGGTAACGATAAGCATATTGAACAAAATCAACGCCCACAACAACTTGTGTTCTACTCGTGCATAGAAACTACGCATAGACCTAGCTCATGATGCCACTGTTGGGGAACATAGCAGAAATCAAAAAATTTCTACGCATCACCAAGATCAATCTATGGAGTAATCTAGCAACGAGGGGAAGGAGAGTGCATCTACATACTCTTGTAGATCGCTAAGAGGAAGCGTTCAAGTTAACGGGGTTGATGGAGTCGTACTCGCCGTGATCCAAATCACCGATGATCCTAGTGCCGAACGGACAGCACCTCCGTGTTCAACACACATGCAGCCCGGTGACGTCTCCCATGCCTTGATCCAGCAAGGAGAGAGGGAGAGGTTGGGGAAGACTCCGTCCAGCAGCAGCACGACGGCGTGGTGGTGGTGGAGGAGCGTGGCAATCCTGCAGGGCTTCACCAAGCACCGCGGGAGAGGAGGAGGACTTGGGAGAGGGGAAGGGCTGCGCCAGAACTTGGGTGCGGCTGCCCTTCCACCCCCCACATATATATAGGGGCAAGGGAGAGGGGGGCCGGCCACCTCAGATCCAATCTGAGGAGGGGGCGGCGGCCAGGGGGGTTGCCTTGCCCCCCAAGGCAAGGGGGCCGCCCCCTTTTAGGGTTCCCCCAAACCCTAGGCGCCTTGGGCCCTGGTCGGGGGGGGGGGGGCACCAGCCCCCCTGGGGCTGGTCCCCTCCCACACTTGGCCCACGCAGCCCTCTGGGGCCGGTGGCCCCACTTGGTGGACCCCCGGGACCCTCCCGATGGTCCCGGTACGTTACCGATAGCACCCGAGACTTTTCCGGTGACCAAAACATGACTTCCCATATATAAATCTTTACCTCCGGACCATTCCGGAACTCCTCGTGATGTCCGAGATCTCATCCGGGACTCCTAACAACAGTCGGTAACCACGTACATCTATTCCCTATAATCCTAGCGTCATCAAACCTTAAGTGTGTAGACCCTACGGGTTCGGGAACCATGCAGACATGACCGAGACATTCTCCAGTCAATAACCAACAGCAGGATCTGGATACCCATGTTGGTTCCCACATGTTCCACGATGATATCATCGGATGAACCACGATGTCGAGGATTCAATCAATCCCGTATTCAATTCCCTTTGTCTAGTGGTATAGTACTTGCCCGAGATTCGATCGTCGGTATCCCGATACCTTGTTCAATGTCGTTACCGGCAAGTCCCTTTACTCGTTCCATAACACATCATCCCGTGATCAACCCCTTGGTCACATTGTGCACATTATGATGATGTCCTACCGAGTGGGCCCAGAGATACCTCTCCGTCACACGGAGTGACAAATCCCAGTCCGATTCGTGCCAACCCAACAGACACTTTCGGAGGTCCCGTAGTGCACCTTTATAGCCACCCAGTTACATTGTGATGTTTGGTACACCCAAAGCATTCCTACGGTATCCGGAAGTTGCACAATCTCATGGTCTAAGGAAATGATACTTGACATTAGAAAAGTTTTAGCATACGAACTACACGATCTTTGTGCTAGGCTTAGGATTGGGTCTTGTCCATCACATCATTCTCCTAATGATGTGATCCCGTTATCAACGACATCCAATGTCCATGGTCAGGAAACCGTAACCATCTATTGATCAACGAGCTAGTCAACTAGAGGCTTACTAGGGACATGGTGTTGTCTATGTACCCACACATGTATCTGAGTTTCCTATCAATACAATTATAGCATGGATAATAAACGATTATCATGAAGAAGGAAATATAATAATAATAATAATAATAATAATAACTAATTTATTATTGCCTCTAGGGCATATTTCCAACAGTCTCCCACTTGCACTAGAGTCAATAATCTAGTTCACATCGCCATGTGATAAACACTCACAGGTCACATCGCCATGTGACCAACATCCAAAGAGTTTACTAGTGTCACTAAACTAGTTCACATCATCATGTGATTAAAACTCAATGAGTTCTGGGGTTTGATCATGTTTTGCTTGTGAGAGAGGTTTTAGTCAACGGGTCTGCAACATTGAGATCCGTATGTACTTCGCAAATCTCTAGGTCATATTGTAAATGCTGCTTCGACGCTCCACTTGGAGCTATTCCAAATGGTCGCTCCACTATACTTATCCGGTTTGGTACTCAGAGTCATTCAGATAGGTGTTAAAGCTTGCATCGATGCAACTCTTTACGTCGAACTCTTTATCACCTCCATAACCGAGAAACATATCCTTATTCCTCTAAGGATAATTTTGACAGCTATCTGGTGATCCACTCCTTGATCACCTTTGTACCCTCTTGCCAGGTATGTAGCAAGGCACACATCAGGTGCGGTACACAGCATAGCATACTGTAGAGCCTACGCCTAAAGCATAGGGGACGACCTTCGTCCTTTCTCTCTTTTCTGCCGTGGTCGAGCTTTAAGTCTTAACTTCGTACCTTACAACTCAGGCAAGAACTCCTTCTTTGACTGATCCATCTTGAACACCTTCAAGATCATGTCAAGGTATGTGCTCATTTGAAAGTACCATTTAGCGTTTTTGATCTATCCTCATAGATCTTGATGCTCAATGTTCAAGCAGCTTAATCCAGGTTTTCTATTGAAAAACACTTTTCAAATAACCCTATATGCTTTCTAGAAATTCTACATCATTTCTGATCAACAATATGTCAACAACATATACTCATCAGAAATTCTATAGTGCTCCCACTCACTTCTTTGGAAATACAAGTTTCTCATAAACTTTGTATAAACCCAAAATCTTTGATCATCTTATCAAAGTGTATATTCCAACTCCGAGATGCTTACTCCAGTCCATGGAAGGATCGCTGGAGCTAGCATACCTTTTATCATCCTTAGGATCGACAAAACCTTTCTGATTGTATCACATAAAACCTTTCCTTACAAAAACTGGTAAGGAAACTCGTTTTGACATCCATTTGCCAGATTTCATAAATGTAGCTAATGCTAACATGATTCCGACGGACTTAAGCATCGCTACGGATGAGAAAATCTCATCGTAGTCAACTCCTTGAACTTGTGAAAAACTCTCCGCCACAAGTTGAGCTTCATAGACGATGACATTACCGTCCACGTCCGTCTTCTTCTTAAAGATCCATCTGTACCCAATAGCCTTACGACCATCAAGTAGTTCTGCCAAAGTCTACACTTTGTATACATGGATCCTCTCTCAGATTTTATGGCCTCGAGCCATTTGTCGGAATTCGGGCTCACCATCGCTTCTCCATAGCTCGTAGGTTCATTGTTGTCTAGCAACATGACCTTCAAGATAGGATTACTGTACCACTCTGAAGTAGTACGCATCCTTGTCACCCTACGAGGTACGGTAGTGACTTGATCCAAAAATTCATGATCACCATCATAATCTTCTACTTAAATTGGTGTAGGCGCCACAGGAACAACTTCATGTGCCCTGCTACACACTAGTTGAAGTGACGGTTCAATAACCTCATCAAGTCTCCACCATCCTCCCACTCAATTCTTTCGAGAGAAACTTTTCCTCGAGAAAGAACCTGATTCTAGAAATAATCCCTTTTGCTTCCGGAACTGAGACTGGAGGTATACCCAACTGTTTTGGGTGTCCTATGAAGATGCATTTATCCGCTTTGGGTTTGAACTTATCAGCCTGAAACCTTTTCACATAAGCGCCGCAGCCCCAAACTTTCAAGAAACGACAACTTAGGTTTCGGTGTCATCTCAACGGAGTTACGTGGTGCCCTATTGAAAGTGAATGCAGTTGTCTCTAATGCCTAACCCATGAACGATAGTGGTAATTTGATAAGAGACATCATGGTATGCCCCATATCCAATAGGGTGCATCTATGATGTTCGGACACACCATCACACTATGGTGTTCCTGGCGGTATTAGTTGTGAAACAATTTTCACAATGTCTCAATTGTGTACCAAACTCGCAACTCAGATATTCATCTCTATGATCATATCATACACATTTCATCCTCTTGTCATGAAGATCTTCAACTTCACTCTGAAATTACTTGAACCTTTCAATAATTCAGACTTGTGTTTCATCAAGCAAATATACTCAACATCTACTCAAATCATCTGTGAAGTAAGAATATAATGATATCCACTGCATGCCTCAGCACTCATTGGACTGCACACATCAAAATGTGCTACTTCCAATAAGTTGCTTTCTTGTTCCATTTTACTGAAAACGAGGCTTTTCAGTCATCTTGCCCATGTGGTATGATTTGCATGTCTCAAGTGATTCAAAATTAAGTGAGTCCAAACGATCCATCTGCATGGAGTTTCTTCATGCATATACACCAATAGACATGGTTTGCATGTCTCAAACTTTTCAAAAGCGAGTGAGTCCAAAGATCCATCAACATGGAGCTTCTTCATGCGTTTTACACCAATATGACTTACATGGCAGTGCCACAAGTAGGTGGTAGTATCATTACTATCTTATATCTTTTGGCATGAACATGTGTATCACTACGATCGAGATTCAATAAACCATTCATTTTAGGTGCAAGACCGTTGAAGGTATTATTCAAATAAATAGAGTAACCATTATTCTCCTTAAATGAATAACCGTATTGCGATATACATAATCCAATCATGTTTATGCTCAACGCAAATACCAAATAACAATTATTTAGTTTTAACACCAATCTTGATGGTAGAGAGAGCATGCGATGCTTGATCACATCAACCTTGGAAACACTTCCAACACACATAGTCATCTCACCTTTAGCTAGTCTTTGTTTATGCCGTAGCTTTTATTTCGAGTTACTAACACTTAGCAACCGAACCGGTATCTAATACCATGGTGCTACTAGGAGTACTAGTAAAGTACAAATAATGTATATCCAATATACTTCTATCGACCTTGCCAGCCTTCTCATCTACCAAGTATCTAGGGTAATTCTGCTCCAATGGCTGTTCCCTTTATTACAGAAGCACTGAGTCTCGGGTTTGGGTTCAACCTTGGGTTTCTTCACTAGAGCAGCAGCTGATTTGCCGTTTCATGAAGTATCCCTTCTTGCCCTTGCCCTTCTTGAAACTAGTGGTTTCACTAACCATCAACAATTGATGCTCCTTCTTGATTTCTACTTTCGTGGTGTCAAACATCGTGAACATTTCAAGGATCATCATATCTATCCCTGATATGTTATAGTTCATCACGAAGCTCTAGTAGCTTGGTGCAATGACTTTGGAGAAACATCACTATCTCATCTGGAAGATTAACTCCCACTCGATTCAAGTGATTGTTGTACCCAGACAATCTGAGTATAAGCTCAACGATTGAGCTTTTCTCCCTTAGTTTGTAGGCTAAGAAACTTGTGTCTCATACCTCTTGACGTGGGCACGAGCCTGAAATCCCAATTTCAGCCCTATTTCGAAATCGTCTTCGGTGCCTCAATTCTAAACCGTTTAACATTACTGAATTATCAAGTAGTTATCAAAACATGTATGTCAAATGTTCACAACATCCATAGACGACGTTCGAGGTTCAGCACACCGAGAGGTGCATTAAGGACATAAGCCTTTTGCGCAGCAATGAGGACAATCCTTAGTTTACGGACCCAGTCCGCATAATTGCTACTATCAACTTTCAACTATATTTTCTCTAGGAACATATCTAAATAGTAGAACTAAAGCGCGAGCTATGACATAATTTGCAAAAACCTTTTGACTATGTTCAGGATAATTAAGTTCATCTAATGAACTCCCACTCAGATAGACATCCCTCTAGTCATTTAAGTGATTACATGATCCGAGTCAACTAGGTCGTGTCCGATCATCACGTGAGACGGACTAGTCATCATCGGTGAACATCTTCATGTTGATCGTATCTACCATACGACTCATGCTCGACCTTTCGGTCTCTTGTGTTCCGAGGCCATGTTTGTACATGCTAGGCTCGTCAAGTCAACCTAAGTGTTTCGCGTGTGTAAATCTGGCTTACACCCGTTGTATGTGAATGTTAGAATCTATCACACCCGATCATCACGTGGTGCTTCGAGACAACGAACTTTCGCAATGGTGCACAGTTAGGGGGAACACTTTCTTGAAATTTTAATGCGGGATCATCTTATTTACTACCGCCGTTCTAAGCAAATAAGATGCATAAACATGATAAACATCACATGCAATCAAAAAGTGACATGATATGGCCAATATCATTTTGCTCCTTTTGATCTCCATCTTCGGGGCTCCATGATCATCATCGTCACCGGCATGACACCATGATCTCCATCATCATGATCTCCATCATCGTGTCTCCATGAAGTTGTCTCGCCAACTATTACTTCTACTACTATGGCTAACGGTTTAGCAATAAAGTAAAGTAATTACATGACGTTGTTCAATGACACGGAGGTCATACAATAAATTAAGACAACTCCTATGGCTCCTGCCGGTGGTCATACTCATCGACATGCAAGTCGTGATTCCAATTACAAGAACATGATCAATCTCATACATCACATATCATTCATCACATTCTTTTGGCCATATCACATCACATAGCATACCCTGCAAAAACAAGTTAGACATCCTCTAATTGTTGTTTGCATGTTTTACGTGGCTGCTATGGGTTTCTAGCAAGAACGTTTCTTACCTACGCAAAAACCACAACGTGATATGCTAATTGCTATTTACCCTTCATAAGGACCCTTTTCATCAAATCCGATCCGACTAAAGTGGGAGAGACTGACACCCGCTAGCCTCCTTATGCAACAAGTGCATGTCAGTCGGTGGAACCTGTCTCACGTAAGTGTACGTGTAAGGTCGGTCCGGGCCGCTTCATCCCACAATATCGTCGAAACAAGATTGGACTAGTAACGGTAAGCATATTGAACAAAATCAACACCCACAACAACTTGTGTTCTACTCGTGCATAGAAACTATGCATAGACCTAGCTCATGATGCCACTGTTGGGGAACGTAGCAGAAATCAAAAAAAATTCTACGCATCACCAAGATCAATCTATGGAGTAATCTAGCAACAAGGGGAAGGAGAGTGCATCTACATACTCTTGTAGATCGCTAAGCGGAAGCATTCAAGTGAACGGGGTTGATGGAGTCGTACTCGCCGTGATCCAAATCACCGGTGATCCTAGTGTCGAACGGATGGCACCTCCGTGTTCAACACACATGCAGCCCGGTGACGCCTCCCATGCCTTGATCCAGAAAGGAGAGAGGGAGAGGTTGGGGAAGACTCCGTCCAGCAGCAGCACGACGGCGTGGTGGTGGTGGAGGAGCGTGGCAATCCTGCGGGGCTTCGCCAAGCACCACGGGAGAGGAGGAGGACTTGGGAGAGGGGAAGGGTTGTGCCAGAACTTGGGTGCGGCTGCCCTTCCACCCCCCTCATATATATAGGGGCAAAGGAGAGGGGGCCGGCCCCCTCAGATCCAATCTGAGGAGGGGACGGCAGCCAGGGGGGTTGCCTTGCCCCCCAAGGCAAGGGGGGCGCCCCCTTTTAGGGTTCCCCCAAACCCTAGGCGCCTTGGGCCCTGGTGGGGGGGTGCACCAGCCCACCTGGGGCTGGTCCCCTCCCACACTTGGCCCACGCAGCCCTCTGGGGCCGGTGGCCCCACTTGGTGGACCCCCGGGACCCTCCCGATGGTCCCGGTACGTTACCGATAGCACCCAAAACTTTTTCGGTGACCAAAACAGGACTTCCCATATATAAATCTTTACCTCCGGACCATTTCGGAACTCCTCGTGACGTCCGGGATCTCATCCGGGACTCCGAACAACATTCGGTAACCACGTACATCTATTTCCTATAACACTAGCGTCATCGAACCTTAAGTGTGTAGACCCTACGGGTTCGGGAACCATGCAAACATGACCGAGACATTCTCCGGTCAATAACCAACAGCGGGATCTGGATACCCATGTTGGTTCCCACATGTTCCACGATGATCTCATCGGATGAACCACGATGTCGAGGATTCAATCAATCCCGTATTCAATTCCCTTTGTCTAGCGGTATAGTACTTGCCCGAGATTCGATCGTCGGTATCCCGATACTTTGTTCAATCTCGTTACCGGCAAGTCTCTTTACTCATTCCGTAACACATCATCCCGTGATCAACCCATTGGTCACATTGTGCACATTATGATGATGTCCTACCGAGTGGGCCCAGAGATACCTCTCCGTCACACGGAGTGACAAATCCCAGTCTCGATTTGTGCCAACACAACAGACACTTTTGGAGATACCCGTAGTGCACCTTTATAGCCACGCAGTTACGTTGTGACGTTTGGTACACCCAAAGCATTCCTACGGTATCCGGGAGTTGCACAATCTCATGGTCTAAGGAAATGATACTTGACATTAGAAAAGCTTTAGCATACGAACTACATGATCTTTGTGCTAGGCTTAGGATTGGGTCTTGTCCATCACATCATTCTCCTAATGATGTGATCCCATTATAAACGACATCCAATGTCCATGGTCAGGAAACCGTAACCATCTATTGATCAACGAGCTAGTCAACTAGAGGCTTACTAGGGACATGGTGTTGTCTATGTACCCACACATGTATCTGAGTTTCCTATCAATACAATTATAGCATGGATAATAAACGATTATCATGAACAAGGAAATATAATAATAATAACTAATTTATTATTGCCTCTAGGGCACATTTCCAACATAAAGGGGTTGAGGCTTTAGTCCCGCTTGGTGGCTCCACCAACCGGCACTAAAGGGGTTCTAAAAATTGTTTTTTGTTTTTCCATTTGTTTTTTGTTTTTAGTTTCTATTTTGAATTGCTTATATCTTTTAGCATATTTGATGTTTTTGAGTGATTCTATTTGCATTATATTCAAAATTTTGTCTACTTTCTGTTTGTGCCATTAGTTTTCAAATTTGAATGAATTAAATATGAATTTGTTCAAATTTGCTTCAAACCCTAGATTATGAATAATTTGAGTTTAAAATAGTTTTTAATTTAATTCTTTTTGCTCCTAGTCACATGTTAGATTGTTGTCACAGTAAGATTTATTTGGTTATTTTAGAATAATTTAAATTAGGATTTTAATTAAAACACTACTGTTTTGCTTATATAGTTGTTTTAGTCCTTAAATTGTTGTTTTCAATTATTTTTAGTTAGTTCTTTCTGTAGATTTTAACATGTTGTAGTATGCTTCTGTTAGACAACAGTAGATAAATTTTTATAACCAATTAATATTAATTTTGCTACTGTTTTGTATTAATATTTGTTTAATAATAGTTGATAGAATTAGTTTTGCTATATTAAAAAGTAATTATTTTTGCCACTTTAATAGAACGTGACTCTGGCTTGGTTAACCTTAGTTGTGACTCTGGCTGGGACGGTGCTAGCAGATGTAGTCGACGGTAGGATTGGATGGACACCATCCCGGACTAAAGCGGTTCTGCAATTTTCAAACTCTATAACCCCCCCTCCGCTTCACCGAGTATCGCCATTTCAGTTTTGAAAAAAACAAAACAAAATACTTCAAAAATTAAAATCCTTCGAGATGTAGTTATGTTACTACATCTACTAGTTAGGAAAATTTTAAAAAACATAAATTTCGACATGTTTTGCAAAAAAGTGTTACGAAAAAGTAAAACGGCTATAACTTTTGCATACGAAGTCGAAAAAAAGTATAATATATCAAAATGTTTAGCACGAAAAACCGGTTCTGATTTCAATTGCCGTAGGCCGTTTTGCAAATTTTTAGAATCCTCAAACTCTGAAAGGAAAAAAAATTATCCTCAAATTTAAGTTTTTTTTTGAATTTTTGGTCAAACTCTGGTCAAACTACTTATTGCAAGAAATATTAGTGTCACTAAATAATTATTGGTTTTAGAATAATAGTTTCAAACTCAAACGGTGCTTCATGCTCAAGTTCAACTCCTAAGGGTTAATAGGATTGACAACTTACTATTGTTAGGAAAACAACAAGTGCAGACTTGGAAACTAGGGGGAATAGAACTCGGATGTCAAGCGTGCTCAGGCTGGAGTAGTGAGGGGATGGGTGACCGGACGGAAAGTTATACGATTTGGAATGAGTGGTCCATACTTGAGCAGTGATGAGGGGTGATTAGAGATTAAATTGTTAAATAATTCAGAAATTTAAAAATTAGAAAAAATGAAAAAAGATTCAATTCCTTTAGCCTGAGCACTAAACAAATTTCCTTTAACAATTCAAAAAAAAATAAAAAAAAAACAAATTTCAAAAGAATTCCTTTAGTCCCGGTTGGTGTTACCAACCGGGACTAAAGGTGGAGCTCCAGACAGCGGCCGCGTGGAGCTCTTGTCTCGGTTCGTAAGCAAATCGAGACTAAAGGTTTTGGGCTTTAGTCCCGGTTCCAGAACAGTGACTAAAGACCCGTTTTCTACTAGTGTCAAGTTTTATAAGTTGGTTTGCTACCTCTTATGTTTCACATGAAAACATAACAAATTACGGTTTATGATATTAAAACAACATTTTTCTTTCTTAGAAAGCAAAGTTATTTGAACACTCTTCAATGTATTTTTATGTCGTTGACCTATCAAATTTCTTAAAATATAAATAATGATAACAAAGAACAAAAATGGTGCGGCAAAGCACACCTTCGCTTCTAGTTATATTATCAAACGGAAGGGAATAGTAGAATGGATTATAATATAAAAAATGGTCTGTCTAGAGCATATCTAGATGTGACATAGTTATGTCATATCTAAGCTGATGTCCACTCTCTATGCGGTCTATTTTTTTTGTTCATTTTTTTATTTTTTGTTGCTGCATTATATATTTATAGGAGCTTATATCTGATATCATTAAAAAATATCTAGATGTGAATTAGAGAAACCGTATAGAAAATTGCAAACTTACCTGACACTGCACATCGATACCTTTGCCTCTGTACTCAACGTAAAGGTTCATGGAGAACTGAGCAACCTACCTGGTTCAAATGTATGCAGAAAAAACCCTCTCAAAAAAATGTATCCAGAAAAACCAGTCACTCACACTGTTTGGCGCTTTGGCACTCTCTCGTCGTGCTCATTCCTACGGTACGAATTACTCCCTCCATCCCATAATATAAAAGCGTTTACTCTTATATTATGAGACATAGGAAGTAAATTTGAATGCACGCCCAACACGTGTGGTAGTGTAACACTGCATATTACCGTTTGGTGGAGGCGTAGACGGAGTAGAACGATAAGGAGGGTAGCGCAAACGTGGAGCCGGAGCCGATGTTGACGACGGCGCCCCTCTCCCGGTCCACCATCCCGGGGAGCACACCCGCCGTCACCTCCGTCATGGCCCACAGGTTCACCCGTATCATGCTCACCCACGCCTCCGCGTGAGTTATTTACCCAAAACCACCACATTATGGGCTAGGGTAACAGATCGGTACCACATTTGAGGCAGGGCACAAAAAACCACCAGAATTGTGCCTAATACGTAACGCGGAGCACTGATGCTCGAATTTGGCCACGAAAATAGCGGATCTGACCGGTTGGGCCCACCTATCGGGCCGATGTGGCATGCCTACATGGATAATTTGCTGAGGTGGTCGAAGGCCCACCTGTCGCCCTCTCTCTTATTCCCCCCTCTCTCTCCCTCCAAGCCTTCTTCTTTCCCACATACCTCAACCACGGCCAGCCGTACTCATGCCGCCGCCGGAGCCTTAGCCCGACGAGCCATCACCGGCGAGCCATCACCGGCGAGCCTCCCCGCCGCTCAGCTACCTGCCATCTGTTCTCTAGCCGCACTTCCAGCTACCTGTCATCCGTCTCGCCCGGTTCCGACGAGGATCCGCCCCGCCGCCGTCGTTCTCGTCCCCCGCTGCTGCGTCGAGCGTCGAAGCACGATGACCGGGTTGAAAGGCGCGCGGTCGCCCCCTCCCCCACTTCCGATAGAGGCAGCTGCGGCACGGCGACTGTGACAGAGGCGCACGTCGTTGGTGTGGTGCGCGCGCGGGCGGCGGAGGTAGGCGGAGGCCGGTGGAGTCCTCCTCATCTCCTCGAGGAACCCGCCGCCGCAGTCCGGGCAGGTGAGGTCGACCCCGTGCAATCAGGAGGTGATTTTGGCACGGGTGCACGGGGCGAAGGAGTAGCCGTGCTGCTGGTGGCCGCCGGCCTGCACGTGCACACGGTGCGAGTAGGAGTAGGAGTGTGAGTGCGCCGTCTCCCGGTCGACGAGCGCGCGCAGGCGGAGGATCTCGTCGACGGAGCAGGGCAGCCAGAGTGGGCCGCCGAGCTGTATAGGCGACGGGGATGCCCGACCGCAGCGGCGAGTCTGCGGCGTCCTCTCCGCCCGAGCCCACTGTCGTCCTCTTTTCAGCGCCGCCCGAGCTTCTCCTCGCCGCAACTGCCTCGGCCTGCTCCCCGGTGCGCCGCCCACGCGGCCTTGCCTGGTCGTTGCGCCGCTCATGACACGCCCATAGCGTGTTTGCTGAAATGCCCATGAGAAATAAAAAGAAAAGGTGAAAAAGGATAAAAGTCATTGACAAGTGGGACCCTTTTGCCACCTCAGCAAATTATCCACATAGGCACGCCATGTCAGCCCGACAGTTGGGGCCGACTTGTCGGTTTCGCTGTCTTCGCAAGTAAATCAGACAATCAGTGCTCCGCGTTACGTATTAGGCGTAATTCTGATGGTTTTCTGTGCCCTGCTTCAAATAAGGTACCGATCTGTTACCCTAACCCATAAGGTGGTGGTTTTGGAGAAATAACTCCCTCCGCGTCGACCTCGTGCAGGTACACCACGCCCGGCTTGGCCACCCCGGCGTTGTTCACCAGGACTCCGACGTCCAGCCCTGCCACCGCCTCCCGGAGCCGCCCCATCGCCTCATCCCCTGCGAAAAACACCATCAGTCAGCACGTCTGGATTATTTCTATATATGTGTTGAGTACTGCATGTGTGTGCTGCAGTGGTACGGTGCTTCACCTCGAGGAGTGGAGCCGAGGGAGAAGTCGAACTGCACGGTCTTGGCCAGCACGCCGTGCGTTCGGGAGACGGTCTCGGAGATGTCCTGGAGCATGGCGGGGTCGCGGCCGACTGGCACGAGGTTGAGGCCGCGCTGCGCGAGCTCCAGCGCCATCGAGCGGCCGATGCCGGACGTCGGGCCGGTCACGACGGCCCACGCCCCGTAGCGGCGGCGGAGGTCCTTGGGCTGGCCGGAGATGTGGAAGAGGCGGTACGCGACCACGGCGGCGTAGATGGCGCCGAGGATGACCAGTGAGACGAACCATGGCTCCGGCTGCCGGAGGAACGCGTCGGGTGCCCATCCACCTCCTCTCTCTCCCCTACGCTGCGCTGCGCGTGCTAATTAAGCGCTTGGAGGTTGCCGCTGCGTGTGCTAATTAAGTGCGTGTCGCGCGCATGCTTGTCCTGGATTTAAATTCTTAAATTCTAGGCCAACAATGGGGGCAGCTCGCTCGTGCTCTTGCCCTTCCGACTTGGCCAGTCCCCGGTGGCCTGCAATAAAAGTGTGTGCGGGCACGCCCAGCTGGTGCTCCTAGTGGCAGCGGTGGGGACTACGAAATGAAGTAACAGGGGACCGATCCCCTCGGGTTAGATGAACTGGTCACATCTACACGGGTTTCATTTTGCAATTTGTAAATATACTACTCTCTTCATCCGGAATTACTTGTCGCGCAAATGGATGTATCTAGAACTAAATTATGTCTAAATACATTCATTCCTCCGACAAGTACTTCCTCTGTTTTTATTTACTCTACGTATTACAGTTGACTGAAATTTGACTAAGTTTATAGATAAAAATGTAAATATTTAACATAACAAATATATATAATGTTAAAGTACTTTCAATAATAAATTTAATGGTACTGATTTGCTATTGTATATGTTAATATTTTTGTTTATAAACTTGCTCAAAGTTTACAAAGCTTGACTTTGACCAAACCAAATATGCAGACTAAATAAAAACGGAAGGAGTATTTCCGGACGGAGGGAGTAGTACACTTCGATCAAGAGCAGTAGTAACATTTTAACTTAAAAAAAGTACTTCCTCCGTTTCAAAATAGATGTCCTAACTTTATATTTACAAAGTTGGGTCATCTATTTTCAAACTGAAGGAGACATTTTACGCACAAGCTATTTTTTTTAGAATTGCTATTTCACATCTAGATGTGAAATAATATCTCACATCTAAATCTTCCACCATTCAATCTATCTGGCGCTTGTCTTTTCGTGCGAGCCCCTGATTCCCGTCGCTGGCTGCGTAGGTTGCGCGTAGTCGTTTCGTTTCTTCGGTCCATTACGTGTCTTGTGTGTTGATTTCGTTGTTGGGAGCAACTAATTAACGAGCGCTCCTTCGGGAGCCTCGCAACGATCAGTGCCACTTGGCGCGCTCACAGCTATTCGCCACGTGTCGCGCTTTGGACGCTCCCTCTGGATTTTGTTTTTTTTATTTTTACGCACGCGTCTTTGGCTTTTTAAAAGGTTTTTTTCATGGGTTTTTTTACGCTTTGGTTTTCTACCGGTCTTCCCTAGCTTTTCGATCAAAAAATATTTTCGAAAAAAAATAATTTTTTGCGCAAAAAAAATGCATTTTTTTCGCGAGAGTCACGGTTGTGCTTTCGCGAGAGGCACGGTTGTGCTTTCGCGAGAGGCACGGCCGTGCCTCTTGAAAACGAAAAAAAACGTGTTTTCTATTTTTTTTCTTTCGCGAGAGGCACGGTTTTACTTCCGCGAGAGGCACGGTTTTGCTTCTGCAAAAGGCACGGGCGTGCCTCTTTTGAAAAGGAAAAAAACACACTTTTTGTTTTTTTTTTCTTTCGCGAGAGGCACGATTTTACTTCCGCGAGAGGCACGGTTGTGCTTTCGCGAGAGGCAGGTGTGTGCCTCTTTCGGAAAGGGAAAAAACGCGTTTTCCGTTTTCTTTTTTTTTCGTGAGAGGCACGACAGTTTTGCTTCCGTTAGAGGCACGGTTGTGCTTTTGTGAGAGGCACGTGCATGCCTCTTTCGAAAAAGGAAAAAAAATGCGTTTTCTATTTTTTTTTCTTCCGCGAGAGGCACGGTTGTGATTTCGTCAGAGGCATGGGCGTGCCTCTTTCGGAAAGGAAAAAAAAACTGTGTTCCCGATTTGGTTTTTTGTCGGTTTTTTCATTCGGTTTTTTCGTGAAAAAAAAGTTCGTCAAAACCTATTAACATGGGATCTAGTTTTGAAGATCTCGACGTGAAGAATCCAATGGCGAAAGCGGTTCGAGATTTGGACGTACGATTTAAGAGATAAAACGTTTTGAATAAGGCCAGTACTAGGCGCCGGCGGACCGGCGCTAGGTTCGGCCGGTCCGGCCCCAGCCGTTGGATCTGGTACAGTACAGCCGTCCAAAAAACATTATTCGGCCCGGTCTAGCCTTCCCTTGACCCGTCTTCTTCCTCCCAACGAATCCCAAAAAAATCCCCACGCCGCTGCTTCGGCGGCTCCGCCTTCGTGTGCAGCTCGGCGAGGGGAACGGCTGCCGGCCGTCGGCCGCTTGCACCTCTATTCCTTGTAGCCCCTCTGCTGCTCGCCGGAGAACCTTCTCGCTAGTTAATTTTCAGTTGCAAGCTCCACCTCAGACGGTTGCAACTCCCCCCGTCGACGCTCCATGGTTGCGGCACCCAATGTGTCGCCGCCGCCACTCGTCGTCGATGCTCGCTACGACCGACGACCACCAGTAAACGACATTGAGTGGATGTAGCAAAATACATCGTTGGTAGTAGCAAAAAACACTAGTGGTGGCCACAAAAAAAGAAATTGGTCGCCGGCGTCACAGCTCCGCCACCATGGATGTAGCAAATTACCTCACCGATAGTAGCAACATCAGACGACAGTTGCTGCAAAAAGAAATTTGGTCGCCGGCATCGCAGCTCCGCCACCATGGATGTAGCAAATTACCTCGCCGATAGTAGCAAAATCAGACGACGGTTGCAGCAAAAATGTCACCGTCGTCGCGGGGTCGCAGGTCCGCCATGATGAATGTAGCAAAATCGTTTGCCGGTTGCAGCTTTTTGCGCCGCTGCTTCCAGCTTTTTGCTTCGATGGTTCCAACATTGGCAGCGACGGCGCGGTTGCAGCTCGCCGACCATCGATTGTAGCATCGCCGACCGTCGATTGGCCACTGTGCAGGTAGCTTTTTCATTGGCCGCTTCCAGCAAAAACCTAGCCGGTTGCAGCACCGGAGCCTGCCATCTCCATCACCGGCAACGCTGGTTGTAACTTTTCGCCGGCATGCTTCCAGCAAAAAAGCCAGCCGTCGCAGCACCGGAGCGTGTCTTCTCCATCACCGACGGCTGCTGGTTTGCAGCGCCGCTTGATTGTTGTCTGGTCAACGCCATGGCTGTTCCAGCTCGCCGGGGAAGATTGCCGTGGTGTGGCTGACCATGGCTGGCAAGGAGTGGTTGCGGTGAGCGGGGATTAGAATCAGAGAGATTGGGGAAGGAAGAGATTGGGAAACGAGTGGATGTGCTAAACCGAGGAAAGGATATAAAAGGATAAGGGGAGGCGGTGGGATGGACCCAGATGCCCACGTGAAGCGATCAAAAGGTACGTGACGCGGCGTGACCGGCCGAACGCTCGGCCGGTCTGCCGTACGCAAACGTTTCCCTTTGAATAAACGGATCTACGAAAAAGGGAAAACTCCCAGGTTGTGAAGAAACAACGAAATCACTAATTAAGGAGTACTTCTTGCGGAGATCACTCCAACTTTCCCAGGTTGCGACAAGTGGTGTGTTTCAGCGATAAAAATTATAAAAAAGGAAGTGATCCCCGTGCGAGGATTCGAACTCGAGTCTGTTTGCTACAGAAGCGCTGCTAGCCACCAGAGCAAGCGGCTGCATATGTCCAATAGCGCATCGCCACAATATATAACAACCTTCTATTGTGGGATAAGCCCCCTTACATGTTATTTCCTATACGTGTAAGGTAGCATATAGGTTTTTGAAACATTAAACACATTTCGGAAAATACGAAAAGAATATTTGAGGAAATGTGAACACAATTTCAAATTTCAAATAGATTGTGAAGATTTTGTGAACATTTCAAACAACCAGAACAAATATTGTGAAGGTGTTTGCACAAAAGTGTACTTTTTTATGAAAGTGTTATATTTTGAAAATGCGCAACCATTTTCTGAATTTCTGAACACATTTTCGGCAACATAAATATCTTTCTGAATACGTGAAAAAATTATGCAAATTCTAAACCACAAACATTATTTGGATTTTTGAACAAATATTTGAAGAAATAGAACATTTCATGAAGTGCTGAACAACAAATTATAACTACAAACATTTTTATAGTTTATAAACAAACGTTGAAAAATGGATTTTTTTTGGCAAATTGTGAAAAAAATTTGGAACCACGAACATATTTGAAACGTGTGAATAAATTTTGAAACATTGAACATTTGTCCAACTGGGAACAAAATTCAGAAGAACAGGAACATTTTATGAATTTGTGAACAATTTTTTTGAAATTGCAAACAAAATACAGCAGAACGCTCTAAGAAACTAACTACAGTTCTAGACATAACATTATTTGACAAAATCCCAAACTTTTTCAAGTTTTGAGTAATTTTTTGAACGTATGATTTTTTTTCACAAACGCGGCAGAGGCTCTTACCCAAACCAGTTCATATTTCAAAATTTATTCACATTTTTTGAAATGTGAATAAATTTTGAAACCACACATTATTCGAATTGTGAACAAATTTTGAAACCATGAACATTTTCCGAATTGTGAACAAATTTTGAAACATGAACAAAATTCAAATTCGTGAACGAATTGTAAACTCGTGAATATTTCCAAAGTTTGAACAAATTTTGAAATCATAAACATTTTTTGAATTGTGACCAAATTTTGAAACATGAATAAAATTTGAATTCATGAACAAAATTATAAAACCGCAATCATTTTTTGAATCTGCAAACAAATTTTGAAACTGCAATTTTTTTTGAATTGTGAACAAAATTTTTAACATGAAAACATTTCAAATTCATGAACAAAGTTATAAAATTGTGAATATTTTTCGAATATCTGCACAAAATTTTAAACCGTAATTTTTTCCTAATTGTAAACAAATTTTAAAACATGAATAACTTTCAAATTCTTGAACAAAATTTAAAAATAGTGAACATTTTTCATATCTGAGAACAAATTTTGAAAACCGTAAACATTTTTAAAATTTGAACAAATTTTCTTAAATGAACAAATTTCAAATGTATGAACAAAATTATAAAATTGTGAACATTTTTTGTTAAACTGCGTACATTTTTTGAATTGTGAACAAATTTTGAAATATGTTGATATTTCAAAGTTCATGAACATAATTATAAAATTTTGAACAAAATTTAAAATTGTAAACATGTTTTGAATTGTAAAAAATTTGAAACAATGAACATTTGTCGAATTATGCACAAATTTTGAAACTGTGATTTGTTTATGAATTGTGCACAAATTTTAAATTAATAATGAACGAAGAAACAAAAGAAAAAAATATAAAGGAAAATGAGAGAAAATAAAAAAAAAGAATACACAGAATAAAGAAAAAACCGATTCAAGGAACCTTCTAGAAGTTTCCCAAAACCAGCTGGAGTTCACAAAACCGGGGGCGTTGGAACAGTTAAACTGACCGGCCGTTGCGTCGCTGCTGGGTCGCTCGCCTGTGCGAAGCGCTGCCAGTTTGACGCAGCAAGCGGCAAGTAGCATTTTCCGTTATTGTGGGCCTGTTATCCCCTGAGTCAGGGCTTGGGCCTGTTTTTTTCTTTCTATTTCTGCCGTTTGTCCTACGCTCGAGCTGTCTCAGTCGTTCCGTTCGGTCGCGACTGAGTTGTCTGTGCGCAGATCTCTGAATGTAGCACGGTCTATTATCACTTTGTTGTGGGCTTATCCATCTATTCGTACGTGTATTTTTCGTACATTTGCTTGGATCCCACAAGAAGGTTTGGAAGAGAATAAAACAGTGAGAGAGAGAAAACACATTACCTTGTGAGCTTATCCATTCCCTTTGTCTCTTCCTCCCTTTCTTTTTTTCCTTTTTTTGATTTTGCGTGTCCATGGTCAGTTTGTGTTCTCCGCTGCCGTCTTTTTTTTTTGAGAATTCCATACTGTTTTATATCTTTTGTTATTTTTTATCTTTTTCATTTTTCGTGCCTTTTTTCTTTTCTTTTTTTCTTTTTAATTCATGATAGTTTTAGTACGTGAACACTTTTGAAAGGGCAAAAACGCTTCTTCAACAATAATAATTAAAATAAATTGTGAACACTTTTTGAATTGATGCTTTTTTAAAATTCATGAATAATTCTAAAATCTGTAATACTATTTTATGAACATTTTGTAAAATTGGATTAACTATTTGCTAATTCTCACCACATGAATTAATTGTTGTAAGATTCATCAAATCCACCCTTCAACAAGCAACAATTTGGTCTAGTTGCGTGCCCACCGTCAACATGCAACTAGACCCACTTTTTTTTATTAGAATTGCTATTTCACATTTAGATATAATATGCTATCTCACATCTAAGTCCATGACTGTTCATCTTTGTTTGTCTTTAAAATTTGCACAATGTGATCGTCTCCCACGTGCTCGTTCATGGCATTGACGCGACCTGGGTTCACGTCCATGTGAGTTGGGATGGGCCGTTGTTGGGTTTTCTTTTTCGCGAGCCCAGCCTGCCGGCCGTTGGATTAACTATTTGCTAATTCTCACCACATGAATTAATTGTTGTAAGATTCATCAAATCCACCCTTCAACAAGCAACAATTTGGTCTAGTTGCGTGCCCACCGTCAACATGCAACTAGACCCACTTTTTTTTATTAGAATTGCTATTTCACATTTAGATATAATATGCTATCTCACATCTAAGTCCATGACTGTTCATCTTTGTTTGTCTTTAAAATTTGCACAATGTGATCGTCTCCCACGTGCTCGTTCATGGCATTGACGCGACCTGGGTTCACGTCCATGTGAGTTGGGATGGGCCGTTGTTGGGTTTTCTTTTTCGCGAGCCCAGCCTGCCGGCCGTTGTTTGTGTCGGTTGTGCGAAATCACTAATTGAGGGAGCGCTCCCCGCGCGCCAAGTGTCACGCGCGGAGTACTCCTCAGACTTTTCCGAGGCGCTCCGCGCGGGACACTTGGCGCGCACGGCTTCTCCCCTGATTTCTGGTTTCCTGTTTTCCTTTCTGGTTTCCTGTTTTCCTTTCTGGTTTTCCTATTTTTGCTTTAGTTCTTATACTTTTAATGTTTTGTAATACCTTTTGATCTGTTTTGAGATCTGTTTCTCTCTGATGTGGGCGAACCGTCATCGTACACTGTTCTTTCTTTGCCGTCGTCTCCGCCCGTCGCGGCCGCCGCTCTTGTCGCTTGGTTACGGCGGCCGCTGTTACGGCCGCCGCACTTGTTGCCTGCTCTTACGGCGGTCTTTCTTTAGCGTCGACCGCGCTTCTCCGTTCGCGATATCGTCGTTCCTTACCGGTTGCCTTCGTGGGTTTTCTGTTTCCCTCTACCGTTTCTCCTTTTGTTCCCATTATATTTCCGGGATATGGAGATTTATGGGTTAGTTACGGGTGGGGACTACCAGCACTATCAAATGTCAAGTTTCAACTGGGTTTTGTGGGATTAGTTCTTGGTAACCATTGTGTTCCTTGCAGTTACGGCTTGTCCTTTTTGCCGTATGCCTGGTGGCCCGTGTTCTTCTGTTGATTCTTCTGTAGATGGGTTCAGTGTGGTCCTGGATAGGCGTTGTTGGAGGCGTGTTGTAAGAATGTCATTTTATAATTGTTCAATTTTTGGCACACATGCTTATTTCTTTTCGTGCTGCCCATGCTGTTTAGATTTTGATTATGATCCTTGTTTTGATTTGTTGTGCAGTATGTTCCAAGCAGTGTTAGAGCTCATCTTGCTCGTTACATCGAGGAGTGTAGGGCTTTAACCATAAGGAGGGGTGACGAAGATACTGATCTTGCTCTTCAGTGCAATGAGGTTTATTTGTATGGTGTTCTGTTTAGTCATGGTCGGATGAGGAGAAAATTCCATGGTCCTTCCTGGGAACGATTGGTTAGTGATTATGGAGTTCGTCCTCGTGATATAATGATCATTAGGCTTGAACATTATGGAACTTGGATTGGTATTGATTTTTATCGTGTTGGTCGTGGAGATGCGTTGTCTCCTTTATCGTTTGTTGGTAAGGTTTATTTTTAAGGAAGTTTTTATCTTGTTTTATTATACATTTTGATTTTTCTGTTTCCTTAAGCCCGTGTAATTATATTTTGTAGCTCTACATGGGTTGAGCGACTCTGAGAAGGAACTTGTTGGGAGTTGTTATTACACCCATGGTGTTTTTCTTAATTATTAGCAGATGTATTTCATGAGGTGTCAACTATTTGATGATGAGTACATACCCTGTTGTCCTTTTGTTCACAGGATTGATTCAATGAATGTTAATGGTCATCATATGGTCAGATTTTTTTCCACTGTTTTTTCTTTGTTTCTGTTTATTTATTCATTTTTTTACCTCTTCTCTTTATAGTTTTGAATTTTTGTTCTATTTCTAATAGCTTGATATTTTTTGTCAGGTTATTCCTGATATTGTTGTGAGGAGTTTGAAGGAGTTTGTGATATTCCTGATATTCCTGGATACAGGCATGTTTTGAAGGAGTTTGTGATATTGTTGTGAGGAGTTTAAAGGAGTTTGAAGGTTATTTCTGATATTTCTGATAGCTTGATGTTTTTTGTCAGGTTATCCCATTTTCGCTTGTTATTCTCATGCCAGGCCTCATACCAGGCACGAGTTAGGCCGGTTTGCCTGGTTCAAGGTCAGTTCTAGAAGCTTTTTCCACCATGCTGCTTCTCCATTCCTTTTAGGCCTGTCACCTATTTTTCTTTGGTGGGCTCCCAAACTGTGGATAGGCGCTAGCTTTTTTTAGGGTTTGAACATGCGCACTAATTGACCATCAAACCTTTTTGGTGGCTACGTGCCACACGAAACGCATACTATAGCTTGCATGCATCGTGTCCTGGCTAGCTACTGATTTTTTTCTTTGAGCATCAGTACAGACACATGCGCTCATATACACGCGCATACACTAACGCCTATGAACGCACACACGCACACCCTACCTCTATGAGCACCTCCGAGAGACTGAGTCGGCATATCATCTTGAGATTTTCGAAGTCACCGTAGGCGCCTCGTCGTCGACAGGAACGTCTCCTCCCACTGAAAGCGCATCGCCGGAAATCCTGAAATGAATCCAGGAATAACGCGAGCACCAGGATTTGAACCCTGATGGGTTGGGGATACCACTGTCCACCTAACCATCTCAACCACAGGTTGATTCGCAGGCTAGCTACTGATTGACCAACTAACAATTCTACCACATTGGTACCTTGGCTGGTTAATATACGTGCAAATTACCCGCCAAAAAAAAACTACGTGCACAATGATTGACTAATTAATCTTCCATTCAGACGTATGGCAATGGGCAATCCTCTATGGCAACGGGCATCTACTAATTAAGCTTCCACGCATGCTCAAGGAGGTCAACATGATGGTGAACCACACCAGGGGCTCACCAAAGCGCTGACAGAGGAGGAGAAGGCACGGTGTGCCTCCATCCATCATCCTCTAGTCAGCGACGCAGGAGCACAAATCGCCGGACCTTGCTCAGCGTGTCCGGTGGATCATGTACGCCTTCAAAATATACTACCATCCTTCTGCTTCTTTTTGTTGCGGAAAAACTTCCAATCTATTCATCTTCAATCATGGCAATACAACGGATACCAGAAATAAAAATTACATCCAGATCTGTAAACCACCTAGCGACGACTACAAGCACCGAAGCGAGCCGAAGGCGCGCCGCCGTCATCGTCCCTCCATCGCCGGAGCCGGGCACAACTTGTTGTAGTAGACAGTCGGGAAGTCGTCGTGTTAAGGCCCCATAGGACCAGCACCCCAGAACAGCAACCGCCGCCGATGAAAAATAACGTAGATCGGAAGGATCCAAACCGAAGACACACGAACGTGGACGAACAACGCCGAGCAAATCCACCAAAGATAGATCAGCCGGAGACACACCTCCACGCGCCCACCAACGATGCTAGACGCACCGTTGGAACGGGGACTAGGCGGGGAGACCTTTATTCCATCTTCAGGGAGCCGCCGCCGTCTCGCCTTCCTGAGTAGGACACAAACCCTAACAAGATTGAAAAAAACGACTAAAAATGGAGCCCTCCCGCCGGCCCTTGCTAGGATCCACCGCGCCTCCATGACCCAAGGGCCACCGGAGATGAGGCGGACCTGCGCCGGTGCCGGCGAGAGGCACGAAACCTAACTTTCTTTCTTGGAGCAGGAGGCAAAGCCCTGGCTCTGGGTCTACCATCCTTCAAAATATATTACCTTAAAAGGCAGTACTGCAATTTTGCATTTTTATTTATTTACTACACTAAGGGCTACACTACACTCAGCTCAGTTCACAACCAGGGTATGACTTATGCTATGCTGAGACGCTAAATCAAATTTGCAGTCCAATATTGTAAAAATGAGTCTTTCTTTCTTTATTAAAATTTTGAAATGATGCTCTTTGCGAAAAGAAAAATTTAACCTTATTCACATGCTAGTTTCGTATTACAAAATGAGGTTTCTATTTTTACCAGGCACAACGAGGAGGAGGAGGTTAGCCTTGATGACAGATGGCGCCTCGGAGGGATCAATGCTGCAAAAGGATGAGGATATCGATGAAGATGTGAACCATCGAATCAATGCTGGATGGATGAAGTGACGCCAAGCTTTTGGTATCCTCTGCTTTTGGCAAGTTCTATAGGACGGCGGTTCGACCCGCAATGTTGTAAGGCACTGAGTGTTGGTCGACTAAAAGATGACATGTTCAACAGTTAGGTGTGACGAAGATGCGCATGTTGAGATGGATGTGTGGCCACACAAGGAAGGACCAGCGGAATGATGATATACGAGATCGAGTTGGGGTAGCAACGACCGAAGAGAAACTTGTCCAGAATCGTCTGAGATGGTTTGGGCATATTTGGCACAGGACTCCAGAAGAGCTAGTGCATAGCCGTCGACTAAAGCGTGCTGAAAATGTCAAGAGAGGTCGGGGTAGACTGAACTTGACATGGGAGGAGTCCCTTAAGTGAGATCTGAAGGATTGGAGTATATCACCAGAGAACTAGCCGTGAACAGGGGTGCATGGAAGCTTGCTATCCATGTGCCATAACCATGAGTTGGTTGCGAGATCTTATGGGTTTCACCTCAAGTATACCTCAAATTGTTTGGGATTAAAGGCTTTGTCGTCGTCGTCGTTGTTGTCGTCATCATCGTCGTCGTCGTCGTCGTTGTCGTCGTCGTCGTCGTCGTCGTCGTCGTCGTCGTTGTTGTTGTTGTTGTTGTTGTTGTTGTTGTTGTTGTTGTTGTTGTTGTTGTTGTTGTTGTTGTTGTTGTTGTTGTTGTTGTTGTTGTTGTTGTTGTTGTTGTATGAATTTTGCACGTAAAAATGATAAAAAGTATGAAACTTGGTGGACCACGATACTCGGCGTGGTCAGAGGTAAATGCATTTGTTGGCGCTCCCCAACCAACCCGAGAGAGCATCAACTGAACCAACAACCACACTCAATGCATCTTGGCTAAAGAAAACCTCTGGCAACCTACCAAGATGACATTGATCTCAGCAACCCATGGTCCTAGGATAAGCTCGCACACCAAGATGACTCTCGTCTAAAAGAGGCCAAGGACACACCGAGGTACATTTCCGGCACAAGAAGCCCCATGAGGAACCTCTCTTTTACATTATCCAATATTGTACTTCTTTGAATATGTAAAAAAATATGATTAATTGGCTCCTTTAGCACACCGGTTGCTCATCTCCATAAAACAGCGAATGCTTGAGCTCCACCTGATGGTATCCTTCAAACTTAACCAATAATGTACTTCTTTGAGCAAACATAAAATACCGTACCAAAGTAAACATGTTAAGTTCCTCCCCTCCTATGTCCGCCAATCATCTCCCTTCACCTAATTCATCACTAGCTTCGCTTTTATCCATGTCCTGGCGTTGCTTTACATCGTTGCCAACTCCGGCTCGCAAGCTCTTGCCACAAGTAATATCATTATGATATATTTTAACTCTATCAATAATGTACTTCAATGAGAGAACGTAAAATACCATCCCTAGCCCATCGTGTCCATTTCTCCTCGCTTTCCAAAAGGCGCCACTTTCTTGGCTCTACACTAGGACAACTGCCCGTGCATTGGAACGGGAGAAAAAACCCACATACACATGACTTGTGTTTTGATATTGACTACTGGGATCAATATCGCCTGGAGACACTTATATATTTCTCCGTGTGTCATAATCTGTATATATATAGTAATCCAACATTACCTAATCCTTATTCATGTATGTATGGTGTTTGTTTCCCTTTCAGTTTTCGCGTCCTAGTAGCCAGTCAGTATGAGTTCGTGGTGGACATAAATAGAGTCAAATTTAACTTTTTGTTTAGAGATGAGTCAAATTCAACCTTAAAACAAAAACCCAATATATGCATAGTTCGGACAACAAAGACATGTGTGTACACTAACACATTCATGTTATGGACTCGAAGATTTTTATCGATGTGTGAAGGATCCAAACAATTAATCTCAACAAATAAATCCAAACTATTAAAAACAGAAAAAGAACCTGTCAATGTGCGTGCACGCTCCATGAAAAAAAAACGGTTGAACCTGTCAATTGACTTACATGCGGATCTCGTGGTAAACAAAAACTATTTTTCTGTGTCGAGGTTTTATGTAGTTCGAGCCGGAGCTGCTATTTACTAAGATATTGAGGTTTGGATATATTATCGCATGCTATATGATATATCAGTCATGAGGTTTGGCTAACAAACATTTGTATTTGATCCCTTTCACTATGTGTTTGATCCTTTTTGCTAAGATATTGAGTCATGCTTGACACATGTTAAATCAAGAGTGTCCGACGTCGCTCTCTGTATATACTTCTTTTCTTGGTCTGGACTTGAACTACTAGGCTAGAGCACTCATGGCGCAAACATTAGGCCCCCGCCCCCTGTGTAATAAAGATGAAAAACATGCCTGTATCCAATACTGCATCACACAAAATTATGTCCAGTGGCTTATCTATGTTGGATTCTAGGAAGAAGCAACCACTGGAGGTACATGGAAAGCCAAGACGCACAACGGAGGAGACGAGGATGGAGCTTGAGTATAACAACGATAACAACGGTGGCGCGGCTAGGCTTCACCTTCACCTCCGCCCCCGAAAACAAAATTGGAAGGGCAAATTTTGGGTGGGAAACTATCAGGCAGGAGAAAATACGTTTATCTCACTAGGGCATCTGCCAGGCCACCGCTCCAGTGAGAAGATGTGTCTCCACGTTGACCAGGCTGGCCCCGGGAAGTAAACACCACCACAGAATGCAAGTACGGTCCCTTGTCGGTTTCTATAGAATTCTGCATGCTTTTTCGACCAACAAGCTTGCGGGGCCTGTTTGAGGGCCTAGATGACCTTTTGGGGTGTCAGAGTTTTCCACGCTTGCGCACGTGTGTGTGCATGTATTGCGAACGACGGGGAGGGCTCGCTGACCGCGGGATAGACTATACATCCCAGTGCACCGCGTGCGGTTCCACTGGGGCCATACAATGAGCAAACGAGATCCTCATCCATTTTGACCCAAACGGACATGCGCGGACCGTTGGTGTGTTGGAGTTGCCCTTGCGGGGAAGAGAACAACAAGATAATGGAGTTGCCCTTACGCGGAAGAAAAGACGAGACAACTCGGAACCACGCCTTGGAGCAGATGAATAAGGCCGTCCTTTGCTTTCTACTGACCGATGAAGGCCAATTTTATTGATATTGCCTGATGACAATCTTCCCATCATTGATTGCTATTATATGTAGTTTGACTCATTAAACCTTCCTGGTGTATATGCCCTGTACCAAATACATAAACAGTGATCAAAGAAATGGAAGACAGCATGGATACATTCCCAAGATAAGATAACATGACATGTACAGCTGATTGATCGATCGAAAGAAACCAATTGTCAAAGCAAAGAAAGCTTCCACTCAAAACAAAGAACCATATATTTACAGTACAAATATTTGTGCAAGGCAACTTGTTAAACAGGTACTTTTACAGAACCTACCTTCACGCATAAAAAACACCAACCAAAGTACAACCACAACAAAAGAAATATTACAATAGAATGTCCATGGATCTCGGTTCCACGCAACCAAATGTATAATGCTTAAGCTACAGTTGTTCTACATGGCACTTGAGACGGCTCGCTCCATCAACTAAAATGAAACTCGACTCCCAGGAAAGGGACTCATTAGCCAAACAAATAAACAGCCATGTCAAACCCTTCCTAGCCAGTACGCAACACCTGCATGCTAGCACCTCACTTGGAAAATCAAACGCCCGGCCTCAATGAAATGAAGCTCTCGCGGCAGCCAAGGAATCAGGATTTCTTTGGTTCCAACTGACCATACCACATATAGATCTCCTACATTCTCACCACAGGAAAAATAACTAAGTTACACACACCACTTGATTGGTGTTAGGAACACACCAACAGTCTTGCACTGACTTGAACCGTTGCAGCAACTGTAGCAATCCAAAGCAGCAAAAAGGGGCCGTCGAGATCGCCCTGCCACCACCAAACCTATGATGAAATGATACAACTGATTAATGGACCAAGAATAGTAGATCAACGTACATCACCAAATGCATAACATGAGTAGATCAAGAAGATTTGGTGGTACACACGGCACAAGGATCAAGTAAATCACCAATCCTTTGCCAATGAGTCAAAGCACAGCGCAAACTATTCTAGAAGACATGTCCAGCCTTACAATTACTGGTAAGTGCATTTTCTTGATTATAAGCAAGTAACACATTAAATCTCTGTCTAAGATCGCCTTGTTGTGGTTTGCATGCCATATAGCAATTCAAAGGATGAGGTTGTTTTTAGCATCCTAGGTAGCTGGCTATAATAACATGCTTCAAAATGCTTCCAGATAGCACAGGATATATTTATGCATACAAACCAAGGGCCATCAAAACATAGCAAGTTCCATGCACACTGAATGATTTATTAGCCGAAAGAGAGATGTATTGTTCTTCTCAGATCAAAAGAGAAGACAATCAAGGAATTGGCAACAACATTAGCATATGCAGTGCAAGTAAATGTACGCCACATGAACTACAATCACCATGTACAACAAGAACTCTAGCATTTCATCGACAAGCAAACCAAGAAAAACCGAAGACCACAACATAGACCAGACCACCAACAAAGACAACATGAATTAGATCATCGGCTCAATGGCCAAAGCAAAGCAAAGCATGACCATAGCTTGAAGGCTAGGTCCCAGAGCAGACAGGAAGGAGACACCAACGACTCTCCTGAGTGGTGGTAGCCGAGAAGGCAGTTCTAGGGCCAACGACGAGGTTACAGGGCAACCGGCCAGCTGTCTCATCGACATCGGAAGCAAGGGGCCGTCGAGCACACATTGCCACCACCAAACCTATGCGAGAAATGATACAGCTATTAATGGAACAAGAATAGTAGATCAACTCAACATACATTGTTCGAATGCATAACATTAGTAGATCAAGCAAATTCAGCGGTACACGTGGCACAAGCATCAACTAAGCACGACGCAAACTATTCTAGAACATGCCCGGCCTTACAATTACTGGCAAGTGAATTTTCTTAATTCTAAGCAAGTCCACAAGAAACTCTGTAACATCGCCTTAAATAAAACCATTGTGGTATAGGGTTGTGATTTACATGCCAAATAGCAATTCAAAGAATGAGGTTGTTTTTAGCATCCTATGCAGCTGGTTATTATAACATGCTTCAGACCGCATCCAGATAGTAGAAGATATGTGTATGCATACAAACCATGGGCCATCAAAGCATAGCAGATTCCAAGTGCACTGAGTGATTTATTAACCGAAATAGAGATGTACTGATTTCTCAGATAAAAAAAAGAAGACATGCAAGAAAGGATTTAGCAGCAGCATTAGCACATGCAGTGCAAGTAAATGTACGCCACATGAACCACAATCATCGTGTACAACAGGAACCCTAGCATTTCATCGACAAGCAAACCAAGAAAAAACAAAGACCGCAACATAGGCCAGACCACCAACAAAGACAACATGCACTAGATCCGGTTCAAATGGCCAGATCAGAGCACAGCATGGCCATAGGTCAAAGACTAGGTCCCAGAGCGGACAGAGGAAGGAGACACAAATGACTCACCTGAGTGGTGGTTCCCTAGAAGGCAGTCCTGGGGGGCAACGCCGAGGTTACAGGGCAACCACCCCACTGTCTCATCGTCACTGCAAGCAAGGCGGTGCACCAGCTTTGCCGGAGATCACGACAACACACCAGATCATGCCGAAGAGAGCTGCTCCCTCGACAGAGAGAAAGAACAAGATAAATTAATGGCCAAGTAATAAGAGTATCACAAAGATGCAACTCGTAAAGGACAGTATATCGTACTAAACCAATGTTGATTCTACACAGATTGTAACTATGCACACACGCGCGCAC
>NC_041386.1:657714131-657718248 GCF_002162155.2 Triticum dicoccoides | reverse complement strand
TGGACATGCCAAGCGTGTAAGACACCAGGCTATAATATGATTTGTATCGAATTAATTATGACCACTTACAGGAAAAGCAACTAAGACTAGAGTTATCAGCACGATTTTCACCACACATGTACGTACATATCTACATACCTCATTATCCAGGTAATTGACTAACAGAAGATCTCACAACACGTGATCCACGCCACCAATAGAAAAAGAAACAACCATCAAGTGTTTTACAAGGCAGTGTATTGTGGTTTGTTTCACAATTAATACACAAACAAGCCATCTTTGGCCAACCAAGTTTAGAGCAGATAGAGCAAACCAACAATGTTACAGTTAAATAAACTACAGGAACTACAAGAAAGTGTTGTCATGAACAAGTTTAAATAACCATAATTGCACAATGCAACATTTTTGGATTAACACGATCCAATGGCTACAATTGTTTTTTTATTGATAACCATAGCACAAGGTAAGAATGTTAGAAGACCCACAAAAACTTGGAAGTAACTTGTATGAACATGCTGATGGACATGTGAGGTGTGCGAGGGCAGGCTATGCTTTAGTTTTCACAAAATAGTCACCACTCACAGGAAAAGCACTACCTAGAGGTCCGAGCAAGATTAGGGACCATGGTTAAATCCCAAGTGCACATCATATATAGACCAGAATGTGTGATCCTTGCCAGAAAAAGAAACTAACAAAAGTTGGCCTTGAAATTGGTGAGTTCTCAAAAATACGCAACATTCATCAATCATGAAATAATAAGAGCAATCGTTACTTCCGATTTCTGTACTCCAACAGGCATATAATGATCAAGAAGGCCTAATTACCCAAACCACATTCATATAGTAAATGAATTATTTATGGTCAACTAGGTAAAGCATAAAGACAAGACCATGCTTTAGGGTCACAACTTATAGCAAACAGAACAATACTTAGATAGTGAACCAATGACCACCAGGAGGCAATTAACTCGTTAACATGAACTTATGCAACTACTAAGACATGCCCATCGCACAATGGCCATGAAGCCAGAGCGACCACATAGGTGTGGCTCGATGGCCATGAGATCATAGCAACTGGAGGCAAAGAGCAGACTATGGAGAGGAGCTGGTGGTGCTCACCGTGCCGGTTTTGTAGCTGATGCCAAACAACACATGGCAGTGGGGCCAGCAGAAGACAGCAATGCTGGAAATCAGGCCTGCGACCCCGCACCTTGCCCGGCACGATGGACCCTTCTCCGGTGCATCAGTGATGACGATGTATCATATCCTGCACAAGGACAACACAAATAACAAATCTCGAGCTCAAATCCAAAAACAAAAGAAGAAATCATGGGGATCAAAAAAGAAAGGAGCAGCTAGATCACATGTCCTTGACGCTGGAGCGGGACTCCATGGACTCAAGCTCGCGGCGACGCAGCCGTCGGTGACCTTGTTGAAGTACACCAATGGTGTAGCCCCGATCAGCTGCACACGCATTGCAACACAGGAAAAAAGTTTGAATATTGAGAATTCAAGTCTGTATCACATCAGTAAACTAATGGTAAGATAAATTAATGCCCAAGTAATAAGAGTATCACAAAGAAGCAACCCATAAAGGACAATATATCATGCCAAAGCAATGTTGGCTCTACAAAGAATGTAACTATGCACAACAAACCACTTTCAACCTATTCCTCGATCTTTAACATTAAATACAGGAGAAAGACCTGCACAAGAACATGAAGTCCATACTAACTCCAAGTAAACATGGAGCAACCCACAGACAATTAGGCATCATGACAATGACAGAAGGCCTCCCAAAAAATACAGAGGTGACCAATATGAAAAGGGAAACTAGTTGATGGACATGTCAAGCGTGTAAGACACAGGCTACCATTTGATTTATATCGAATTAATTATGACTACTTACAGGAAAAGCAAGTAGGACAAGAGGTCCCAGCAGGATTTTCGACCACACATGTACGTATAAATCCCAAGGACGCATCATATACAGAACTCATAATCCAGGTGATTGATTAACAAAAGATCTCACAGCACATGATCCATGCCACCAATAAAAAGACCACCAAGTGCTTTACAAGCTAGTGTTTTGTGACGTGTTTCACAATTAATATACAAACAAGCCATCTTTGGCCAACCTAGTTTTCAGCAGATAGAGCAAACCAACGATGTTACAATTAAAGAAACTACAGGAACTACAACAAAATGTTGTCAAGAACAAGTTTAAATAGCCATAATTGCACCATATAACAATTTCTGATGAACAAGCTTCAATGGCTATAAATGTTTTTTGATGGATAACAACAACACAAGGTAAGAATGTTAGAAGACCCACTGAAACATGGAAGTGACTATAGTATGAACAGGCTGATGGACATGTGAACTGTGCGAGGGCAGACTTTGCTTTGATATACACCAAGTAGTCACCACTTACAGGAAAAGCACTACCTAGAGGTCCGAGCAGGATTAGGGGGCATGGCAAAATTCCAGGTGCACATCATATATAGAGCTCATGAAAATATAAGCCAGGTAACAGATTAACATAAGAAAATGACCAGAACATGTGATCCATGCCAGAAATAGAAACAAACAAAAGTTTGCCTCGAATTTGGGGAGTTCTCAAAACTACACAGCATTCATCAATCATGTGATAGTAAGAGCAATCGTATGTTCGAATTTGTGTACTCCAGCCGGCATAGGATGATCTAGAAGGCCTAATTACCTAAACCACGTTCATACAGCAAATGAACTTTTATGGTTGACCAGGTAGAGATAAAAACAAGACCATGCTTTAGGATCACAACTTATAGCTAACAGAACAGTAGCTACATAGTGAACCAATGACCATCAGAAGGCAGTTACCTCGTTAACATGAACTTAGGAAATTACTAAGACATGGCCATGAATCCAGAGCGACCACCTAGCCATGGCTCGATGGCCATGGGATCATAGCAACTAGAGGCAAAGAGCAGACTAAAAGGAGAGGAGCTGGAGGTGCTCACTGTGCTAGTTTTGTAGCCGATGACAAACAGCACATGGCAATGGGGCCAGCGGAAGACGTCAAGGCTGGAGATCAAGCCTACTACCCCGCCCCATGCTGGCACAATGAACCGCTTCTCCTATGCATCATGATGATGATGTACCACATCCTGCACAAGGACAACACAAATAACAAATCTTGAGCTCAAATCCAAAAACCAAAGAAGAAATCATGGGGATCAAGAAAGAAAGGAGCGCTAGAGGGCGGGCTCCACAGACTCAAGCTTGGTGGCAGAGCAGCCAGCAGAAGAACTTGTTGAAGTACGTACACCAATGGCGTAGCCCTGATCAGCTGCACACGCATCGACACTTGATCACTTGATCAAACTCTGTAAACCTCTCTCTCTGCTAAATCAATGAAAACCAGCAAGTGCTGGATATTTCAAAAAAAAAAGATGTAGTTCCCCAATTTCTACGAGGAGACGAGAAATCTGCGCAGGGTTCTGCATGATTCTAGCAGATTTTACGAGTTCTTCTGGCAAATTCGCCATTGCATCATCCGCGTATGATATCCATAGGGCATGTACAGCTCGAAGCAGCTTCAAGACCAAAGGAACGATCAGAGGCAGGAGGTTGGTTAAGGCTGAATAGCTTATTGCTTGGCCTGTTTGGAGCTCATCCCTGCACTTTCCGAGTTCCTTCTCGAAGAATTCAATGATTTCCAGCACATCCTTCCTGAACTCGGCGTAGGAGAAGAAACACTGGAAAGCTCGCACGCGAGCAGCCCACTCCGAATGGGACCAGAGTTCAGCTGGCCAGGTGCTGTGATCTAGTGCGCCGCATCCATGCCAGCCGGCGGTGGTGCGCCAGACTTGCAACGTGGTCGGGCACTCCCAAAAGAGATGGACTGATGATTCCAAGCTTCTTTGGCAGAGCGGACAGAAGTAGCAGTTCTCCCATCCTCGGGTAGCAGCAGCATGTAATGCATTTTGTCCGTTTGGGCCAGAGTAGGAAAGACTTGTATCGTGATCACTCATTTTATACAGTTTGTCAACGATGCCTTCATTCTTCAGCAAGATGGCTAGGTACATAGGCGAGGTCCCATTATCCTGCACATGATACAGTTGGATTAGAAGACC
>NC_041386.1:657325147-657342597 GCF_002162155.2 Triticum dicoccoides | reverse complement strand
GGGGGGGCAAAAGAGACATGACAGGAAGCGCATGACAATGAGAAAAGACAGCCATTCGGGTTTCGGAATCAGACGATCGAAAGTGTAACCAAATGGTTGAACGGCACAGGCATATACGTATAAATGAACCCTAGGATACGTGGCTGCCTGAGGGCGACCAACCCTAAGCCGCGTGTGTATTCTCCCAGATCCAAGACGAAGCACGGCTCTGGGCTGATGTTGGTGCCAAAGGAATATATAAATTACTACTATATCTATTCTCCCCTACTATCTATGTTGGGCTGAACAACCTATTTCTTTCGAGCGATGCTAGACGCACGGACGTTTATAGCGGGATCACGGAGTGGTTAAACATTGATTGGTTGGGATTTGGTTAAGTGAGGCGGACCCGCCACTTAAAATCGGGAGGGGGGGCAACTAAAGTAGTGCATGCAGTCCAGTCTGTAAAAGCCCGTTGATTTCGTCCATGCATGTAGTATTATCGATTTCTTTCTACCTACTAATGAATGACAGACACCCCGCGTGTTTGTGAAAAACATCAGCGATATGTCAGTTAGATGCCACACAAGCTCTAGTGACAGCACCAACGGCATGGCACATAGACCACGCGGCACTACTTACATATACCTTGTCAGGACACCTAGTCCCACACACTTGTGACGTGTGAAAATACAGACACGTCACCAATAACGTATTCATGGTGGCGTAAATTACTGGTGGTGTGGATTAAAAATGACGCGCCACTAATTAAGATTGAGTGCAATCATTTGTTCGTTAGTGTGTATTTATTCGTCTCTAAGTACAAGCTTGGATGAGTTGGGACAGAATGACGTTGACGTATAATGGGCTGCCTAGTCTCTTCTATGAGATCGGTCTTTTGGTTGCATTGGTTAGAGCACGCACTTCTACATGGTATCGGAGTCAAGAGGCCTTGAGTTCAAGACCCGACTGGCGTAATTAAATTGCAGTCCACTTTCCGTCCACGTTTAGGTCTGAGGGAGCCACACGTGAGAGGGAGTGTTGATGTATAATGTGCTGCCTAGTCTTTTTCATGAGATCGGTCTTTTGGTTGCATTGGCTAGAGCATGCACTTCTACAAATGAGACTTCCTAAATCCATGGGGGGTATGGGCTTTAGGGATATGAGAGCGTTCAACCAAGCGTTATTGGCCAAGCAAGCTTGGAGACTTGTTGATTCCCCTGACAGCCTATGTGCGAGACTGTTGAAGACAAAGTATTACCCTCATGGTCAGTTGTTAGACACAGTGTTTCCAAACACTGGTTCTGCGGTGTGGAAAGGTATATTGCATGGGTTGGAGTTGTTGAAAAGAGGAGTTATATGGCGGGTGGGGGACGGGGAGCACATCCGGACGTGGCGAGACCCCTGGATCCCACGGCCATCCTCCTTCCGCCTGATCACCCCGAAGGGAACCTGCCGTCTAAATCATGTTTTAGATTCTCTGGACGCCAATGGGGCATGGAGGGCTGATTGTCTTCGTGAATATTTTTGGGAGATGGATGTTCTACATATTCTCAAGATACACACCTCTCTAAGGCAGCGTTCCGACTTCTTGTCATGGTTTCCAGAGAAGAGTGGAGTATTTTCAGTTAAGAGTGCATACAAATTAGTCACATGCGATCATGATACAGTTTTTTCTGTAGGGGCATCAAGTGCGGCGGCAAATGGTTCCCGCTCTCTTTGAAATTGTGTGTGGCAATCTTTGGTTCCGCAGAAGATGAAGATAACTGCGTGGAAAGTTGTTTCTAGAGTACTACCGACGCGACATATATCCACAAGCTCAACTTGCCGACTATGTGGTCTGGAGGAGGAAGGCACATATCACGCCCTGATCGCATGCGACCATGCGAGAGAAATTTGGCTACATATGCGTGCAAGATGGCCCCTTCCACCTGATGATCTCCTAGTTGATAATGGAAGGGAATGGCTTATGCACCTTTTATACAGATGTTCCGATGATGTACGTGACATGATTATCATGTTAGTATGGCGCATTTGGCAGCTACGTAACGACCAAACTCATGGCAAGGAGGTACCGCCAGTTTCTTCTATGGTGGAATTCCTCGACAGTTATTATAAATCCATAAAGTTAGCTGGTCGGGTTTTGGTGGATAAAATTCTGAAAGGAAAAATGCCATCTTCGGCGACTCCAAGAATTCTTCCCAAGAAGGATGTTCCATCCTTGCCTTGGCCGGTGCCGAGTCCGGGTTATGTTGCACTGTCAGTTGATGGATCATTCCAGGCATCAGATAGCTCGGCGGCCGCAGGAATGGTGTTGCAAGATCATGAAGGATAGATTATTTTTGCAGCATACTGGGTCCTCTTCCACTGTAACGACGCCCTGGAGGCCGAAATACATGCGCTCATGCAAGGTATGGCCTTGGCTATCCAACACTCGGATCTTCCAGTCGTCGTCCAGTCGGATTCTTCTGAAGCCTTAGCGAGCCTTTAGAGCAATGTTTTAACTCGCTCAGCTTATGGTCACTTGGTCCTAGAGATTAAGGAGTTCATTAGTAATAGGAAGTTTGTACCTCAGAAAATCTATCGCACTCAGAATAGAGTTGCTGATCGGTTCGCCAATTATAGTCGTTCCGAGCGAGCTACAGCTGTGTGGTTGCATTCGGTTCCACCTTGTATTGAGGGTTTGTGGCCTCTCAACTGTAACACTATGACATTTTAATAAAACTCCCTTTACCCCGCAAAAACAAAGTACAAGCCCTAACAGATTTGAGACACGAAGCGGGCACACACGGACAAAGGTCAAAAGGAATAGTTCTTAGCCTTTTTTATTGACATGTAAACGTCCTTATAAGTTAAGTTAAGAAACGTTTTTAACTAACCTGACCTCTCAACAGCCAGGAAAACATGCGTCCCCATCTGCCACTGGTGACCACATCAATCAGCTGCTTGGTCTAGCTACTATATCAATACAAAATAGCTTGGCCCAGTCCAGCTTATACATGGCCGATTCATACATCAGTCAAGTCAACCCCATGTAACCATCAGGGTTAGTGAGAGCTGTCATCTTCTAAAAACTCAAGGTTAGCTCGCTATTTGTGTATCATATCATTCATTACCGACGCCCTCTGATTATCGAAAAAGGCTTTCGCCCCGCTTTATATATAAAGCACAGATCACCAACAATTCAATTATACCCTTTCTAGCCTCTACCTTGATAGCAATCTTGAACAACTAATCTGGCCTGGGTGTCAGGAAGCCAAAATCATCAGCAACATAAAGGATTGAAAAATCTATGTTCATTTCGACCAAAAATACATGCAGTATAAACAATCATCAACCACATAAACAATTGAGAAACAGCGAAGAACCTGGACACACTGCTCTCATGGCGGTTTCTCGCTACTGGCTAAGCCATGAAGCAGAGCTCACTGCTCCTCCTCGACGTGGCATTTCTGCGGATCTGCAAGCAGAGGGAAACTTGCATCAGTTACTGGCAACAGCTGTGAACTCACAACACAAGTCTCGGCTATGATAGCATTGGTACTAGCATGTAAACATGCACTACAATGTTCAACAAATGGAAAACTGCAGAAAGCAGGAGTGTATGGATCATGCTGAATACACGAGCAGACACATATCATATGCTTCACATTGAACAAAGTGTGGTGTGATCTCATTACCAATGAACACTCGACATTGTAGTTTCAGCAAAGAGCATATTTACACCCAAAAAAGAATCCCAAAAACTCACCAATTTCAGTGCATTGAGGCCTAAACACTCCATGGATCAAACCAGATCAAATGGTCTAAACACCTATGCTGTTGTGCGCACTAACATATTACCAATTTCAATAGTCACTACTGACAGCCAGCAGTAGAGATCACAACAAACAACATTTTTTACACCAAAGAGTCACATGGTCCACTCCACAAATAACACAACCAACAACAAAGCTGATACTTGTCTCATGGTCTCACTGTAGCAAGAGTTTTCTAGCAATAAAGCTACCTCCAGTTCTCCACAATTTATTTCTCGCTGTAATCACGCCCATATTTGACCGATGCCTCTTCAAGCCGGTCGATGATTAAAAGTGTGTACCAGTATTTGCGAATGCTGCCCAACAGAAGATTATCACGAGGGGCCAAAGTTCAAGCAGTATGCTCCACACGAATTGCCGTGCAAACTCTTGCAAGGTCCAACATGGCCTGTTCCTAGCCAGCAAGGGTCCAGCAAAACAAATCCATCTCTTCCAATAATCAACATTTTTCCAGAGCAAAGCAAAAGGGCTAACGACACAAATGGCAATGGCGGTCTTGTAAGCGACTGGAGCCAGCACCAAGTACACCCCGAGAGCGAACGCGGCCGTCAGGCTCGTGACCGAAGCCTCCATGAAATGCACGGAGGAGCGAAGGTGGAACTTTCTGCTCCTCCTGTTAACCATGGGAGTCCCGGAGAACATGAAGCCGACCGTGGCCATCGAGGAGCAGATGAAGGCCAGCGTGTTGGCCATCATGAACGCGTCGAAGGCGTACGTGCCTGCGAGCGTCGGTGAGCCACCGTTGGTACGATCGTCCGCCTTGTAACCACCAGGCAGTGCGAATGTGGCTCCAAACGTCACTGTCGCTATCAGCACAGACCCGATGCTCAAAGTCTGTGTTGCATCCTTCATGCTATCTGATTCTATGTTTTTCTCTTCCGGTTTTAGCCGGTGATTTCTTTCGTATTTTTCCTCGAAGTGATCCTCGCGAGAAGTGCCGCTCCGAGCACCGACCATCGCGAGTGCACGACGGATACATGCTTCCGAGTTCTACACAAACAAAAACAATAAGATGAATTAATTCTACCAGTGGCAATGCTTGAACGTTGCCAAAAAAGAGGGAGTCGAATGATAGATTACCTGACTGTAATACAATCCTGGAGGAACCTTATAGCGTGATAAATCCAGACAGGTTTCCCCTTTCGCATTTAGCAAATCCAGGCCTACCTTCAGATTCCCAAGCAGACGGCAGAACACTCGAAGTCTCCCACCTTGGACTGCAAGGTGCATCGCCGTGTTCCCCTCCTTGTCGCGCATGTTGAGAATCCATTCTAGCGACTTATCCCTGGTAGCATGATACAGGATCCCCATAGCCATCTTCTCGACGGCGACATGCAGGAAAGTCCGGCCACGCGCATCGCGCAGGCCGGCACTGCCAGGGTGCCTGTTAAGAAACAGGAGAACCTTCCTGGTCGCGCCCACTGAGGTAGCTATGTGTATTGGATATGACCCACGGTGGTCTGGCTCATACAACGCGGCTGGGTTTGCTTCGAGCAGCTTGAGGCAGACTTTTGGCCAGCCATCCCTCCCCAATAGAGACAAGAGCTTCTTGCGCGTTTGTCTGGCGATGGTTGAATTGCTCTTCCGCCATTCATGCAGATCGTCATGAAACTGTGTTGAATAAGATGAGTTTGGCGACTTGGCTGCGGCGAAGTGAAGAGGCATACTCCCTGTTTCATCCTTTTGCACTGAAAGGGCCTTGTTCCACCTTAACAGCTTCTCGGCAAATGCTGCAAATTAATGGGTTCTCCATGTTATGTCGCACCAATCCAATCAAAAGATTCATATGCCCAGTCTACATATGATAAATTCTAAACTATCCAGAAAAATCTCTTCCACAACTAGGAGAACCTGGCTATAATGAAACATTTATAGTGCGAGCATCTTACCTTGTAATGCATTTGGTCCGTTTGGGCCAGAGTAGGAAAGACTTGTAGCGTGATCACTCATTTTATACAGTTTGTCAACGATGCCTTCATTCTTCAGCAAGATGGCCAGGTACATCGGCGAGGTCCCATTATCCTGCACATGATACACTTGGATTAGAAGACCGCACTTATATTTTTTTCTTTGCACTGTTAATTCCCGTACTCTGCAATATATTGACTGCATATATGTTGTCAAATATTGCACTTAATCCGCATAAATTGGCCACCGGTCAAACATGGAGAAAAAAAGTAAATGTGTATTTTAAATATGGATTTTCTCATCAACGGAACTGTTCGTGTATACGGGGTTGAACATAGTTATGTTTCGGACTCGTAGGCAAATGCACAAGCGAGCAGTACTCCTGGGCTGTGTATGCGTGCAGTTGGGCTGGCCGGTGCCCGGACTGGGCTTTCCACTAGAACCCCGCCTAGACATTGAGGCTTTTTACTGAAACCACGCCGAGAATCGGGCAAGATCCAAAAAAAGAGCCCAGATTTAGGCAGAATTGCTCCAGACTTGTCACTTTCGCGAATTTCCCATTTTCGCTTGTTATTCTCATGCCAGGCCTCATACCAGGCACGAGTTAGGCCGGTTTGCCTGGTTCAAGGTCAGTTCTGGAAGCTTTTTCCACCATGCTGCTTCTCCATTCCTTTTGGGCCTGTCACCTTTTTTCTTTGGTGGGCTCCCGAACTGTGGATAGGCGCTAGCTTTTTTTAGGGTTTGAACATGCGCACTAATTGACCATCAAACCTTTTTGGTGGCTACGTGCCACACGGAACGCATACTATAGCTTGCATGCATCGTGTCCTGGCTACCTACTGATTTTTTTTTGAGCATCAATACAGACACAGGCGCTCATATACACGCGCATACACTCACGCCTATGAACGCACACACGCACACCCTACCCCTATGAGCACCTCCGAGAGACTGAGTCGGCATATCATCTTGAGATTTTCGAAGTCACCGTAGGCGCCTCGTCGTCGACGGGAACGTCTCCTCCCACTGAAAGCGCATCGCCGGAAATCCTGAAATAAATCCAGGAATAATGCGAGCACCAGGATTTAAACCCTGATGGATTGGGGATACCACTGTCCACCTAACCATCTCAACCACAGGTTGATTCGCAGGCTAGCTACTGATTGACCAACTAACAATTCTACCACATTGGTACCTTGGCTGGCTAATATACGTGCAAATTACCCGCCAAAAAAAACTACGTGCACAATGATTGACTAATTAATTTTCCATTCAGACGTACGGCAATGGGCAATCTTCTATGGCAACGGGCATCTACTAATTAAGCTTCCACGCATGCTCAAGGAGGTCAACATGATGGTAAACCACACCAGGGGCTCACCAAAGCGCTGACAGAGGAGGAGAAGGCACGGTGTGCCTCCATCCATCATCCTCTAGTCAGCGACGCAGGAGCACAAATCGCCGGACCTTGCTCAGCGTGTCCGGTGGATCATGTACGCCTTCAAAATATACTACCATCTTTCTTCTTTTTTTTTGCGGAAAAACTTCCAATCTATTCATCTTCAATCATGGCAATACAACGGATACCAGAAATAAAAACTACAAGCACCGAAGTGAGCCGAAGGCGCGCCGCCGTCATCGCCCCTCCATTGCCGGAGCCGGGCACAACTTGTTGTAGTAGACAGTCGGGAAGTCGTCGTGCTAAGGCCCCATAGGACCAGCACCCCAGAACAGCAACCGCCGCAGATAAAAAATAACGTAGATCGGAAGGATCCAAACCGAAGACACACGAACGTGGACGAACAACGATGAGATCCGAGCAAATCCACCAAAGATAGATCAGCCGGAGACACACCTCCACGTGCCCACCAACGATGCTAGACGCACCGTTGGAACGAGGACTAGGCGGGGAGACCTTTATTTCATCTTCAGGGAGTCGCCGCCGTCTCGCCTTCCTGAGTAGGACACAAACCCTAACAAGATTGAAAAAACGACTAAAAACGGAGCCCTCCCGCCGGCCCTTGGTAGGATCCACCGCGCCTCCATGACCCAAGGGCCACCGGAGATGAGGCGGACCTGCGCCGGTGCCAGCGAGAGGCACGAAACCTAACTTTCTTTCTTGGAGGAGGAGGCAAAGCCCTGGCTCTAGGTCTACCATCCTTCAAAATATATTACCTTAAAAGGCAGTACTGCAATTTTGCATTTTTATTTATTTACTACACTAAGGGCTACACTACACTCAGCTCAGTTCACAACCAGGGTATGAATTATGCTATGCTGAGACGCTAAATCAAATTTGCAGTCCAATATTGTAAAAATGAGACTTTCTTTCTTTACTAAAATTTTGAAATGATGCTCTTTGCGAAAAGAAAAATTTAACCTTATTCACATGCTAGTTTCGTATTACAAAATGAGGTTTCTATTTTTATCAGGCACAACGAGGAGGAGGAGGTTAGCCTTGATGACAGATGGCGCCTCGGAGGGACACCTTTCTATATTTGGGATCAATGCTGCAAAAGGATGATGATATCGATGAAGATGTGAACCATCGAATCAATGCTGGATGGATGAAGTGACGCCAAGCTTTTGGTATCCTCTGCTTTTGGCAAGTTCTATAGGACGGCGGTTCGACCCGCAATGTTGTAAGGCGCTGAGTGTTGGTCGACTAAAAGATGACATGTTCAACAGTTAGGTGTGACGAAGATGCGCATGTTGAGATGGATGTGTGGCCACACAAGGAAGGACCAGCGGAATGATGATATACGAGATCGAGTTGGGGTAGCAACGACCAAAGAGAAACTTGTCCAGAATCGTCTGAGATGGTTTGGGCATATTTGGCACAGGACTCCAGAAGAGCCAGTGCATAGCCGTCGACAAAAGCGTGCTGAAAATGTCAAGAGAGGTCGGGGTAGACTGAACTTGACATGGGAGGAGTCCCTTAAGTGAGATCTGAAGGATTGGAGTATATCACCAGAGAACTAGCCGTGAACAGGGGTGCGTGGAAGCTTGCTATCCATGTGCCATAACCATGAGTTGGTTGCGAGATCTTATGGGTTTCACCTCAAGTATACCTCAAATTGTTTGGGATTATAGGCTTTGCCGTCGTCGTCGTTGTTGTCGTCATCATCGTCGTCGACGTCGTCGTCGTTGTCGTCGTTGTTGTTGTTGTTGTTGTTGTTGTTGTTGTTGTTGTTGTTGTTGTTGTTGTTGTATGAATTTTTCACGTAAAAATGATAAAAAGTATGAAACTTGGTGGACCACGATACTCGGCGTGGTCAGAGGTAAATGCATTTGTTGGCGCTCCCCAACCAACCCGAGAGAGCATCAACTGAACCAACAACCACACTCAATGCATCTTGGCTAAAGAAAACCTCCGGCAGCCTACCAAGATGACACTGATCTCAGCAACCCATGGTCCTAGGATAAGCTCGCACACCAAGATGACTCTCATCTAAAAGAGGCCAAGGACACACCGAGGTACATTTCCGGCACAAGAAGCCCCATGAGGAACCTTTCTTTTACATTATCCAATATTGTACTTCTTTGAATATGTAAAAAAATATGATTAATTGGCTCCTTTAGCACACCGGTTGCTCATCTCCATAAAACAGCGAATGCTTGAGCTCCAACTGATGGTATCCTTCAAACTTAACCAATAATGTACTTCTTTGAGCAAACATAAAATACCGTACCAAAGTAAACATGTTAAGTTCCTCCCCTCCTATGTCCGCCAATCATCTCCCTTCACCTAATTCATCACTAGCTTCGCTTTTATCCATGTCCTGGCGTTGCTTTACATCATTGCCAACTCCGGCTCTCAAGCTCTTGCCACAAGTAATATCATTATGATATATTTTAACTCTATCAATAATGTACTTCAATGAGAGAACGTAAAATACCATCCCTAGCCCATCGTGTCCATTTCTCCTCGCTTTCCAAAAGGCGCCACTTTCTTGGCTCTACACTAGGACAACTGCCCGTGCATTGGAACGGGAGAAAAAACCCACATACACATGACTTGTGTTTTGATATTGACTACTGGGATCAATATCGCCTGGAGACACTTATATATTTCTCCGTGTGTCATAATCTGTATATATATAGTAATCCAACATTACCTAATCCTTATTCATGTATGTATGGTGTTTGTTTCCCTTTCAGTTTTCGCGTCCTAGTAGCCAGTCAGTATGAGTTCGTGGTGGACATAAATAGAGTCAAATTTAACTTTTTGTTTAGAGATGAGTCAAATTCAACCTTAAAACAAAAACCCAATATATGCATAGTTCGGACAGCAAAGACATGTGTGCACACTAACACATTCATGTTATGGAGTCGAAGATTTTTATCGATGTGTGAAGGATCCAAACAATTAATCTCAACAAATAAATCCAAACTATTAAAAACAGAAAAAGAACCTGTCAATGTGCGTGCACGCTCCATGAAAAAAAAACGGTTGAACCTGTCAATTGACTTACATGCGGATATCGTGGTAAACAAAAACTATTTTTCTGTGTCGAGGTTTTATGTAGTTCGAGCCGGAGCTGCTATTTACTAAGATCTGCTATTTACTAAGATATTGAGGTTTGGATATATTATCACATGCTATATGATATATCAGTCATGAGGTTTGGCTAACAAACATTTGTATTTGATCCCTTTCACTATGTGTTTGATCCTTTTTGCTAAGATATTGAGTCATGCTTGACACATGTTAAATCAAGAGTGTCCGACGTCGCTCTCTGTATATACTTCTTTTCTTGGTCTGGACTTGAACTACTAGGCTAGAGCACTCATGGCGCAAACATTAGGCCCCCACCCCCTGTGTAATAAAGATGAAAAACATGCCTGTATCCAATACTGCGTCACACAAAATTATGTCCAGTGGCTTATCTATGTTGGATTCTAGGAAGAAGCAACCACTGGAGGCACATGGAAAGCCAAGACGCACAACGGAGGAGACGAGGATGGAGCTTGAGTATAACAACGATAACAACGGTGGCGCGGCTAGGCTTCACCTTCACCTCCGCCCCCGAAAACAAAATTGGGAGGGCAAATTTTGGGTGGGAAACTATCAGGCAGGAGAAAATATGTTTATCTCACTAGGGCATCTGCCAGGCCACCGCTCCAGTGAGAAGATGTGTCTCCACGTTGACCAGGCTGGCCCCGGGAAGTAAACACCACCACAGAATGCAAGTACGGTCCCTTGTCGGTTTCTATAGAATTCTGCACGCTTTTTCGACCAACAAGCTCGCGGGGCCTGTTTGAGGGCCTAGATGACCTTTTGGGGTGTCAGAGTTTTCCGCGCTTGCGCACGTGTGTGTGCATGTATTGCGAACGACTGGGAGGGCTCGCTGACCGCGGGATAGACTATACATCCCAGTGCACCGCGTGCGGTTCCTCTGGGGCCATACAATGAGCAAACGAGATCCTCATCCATTTTGACCCAAACGGACACGCGCGGACCGTTGGTGTGTTGGAGTTGCCCTTGCGGGGAAGAGAACAACAAGATAATGGAGTTGCCCTTACACGGAAGAAAAGACGAGACAACTCGGAACCACGCCATGGAGCAGATGAATAAGGCCGTCCTTTGCTTTCTACTGACCGATGAAGGCCAATTTTATTGATATTGCCTGATGACAATCTTCCCGTCATTGATTGCTATTATATGTAGTTTGACTCATTAAACCTTCCTGGTGTATATGCCCTGTACCAAATACATAAACAGTGATCCAAGAAATGGAAGACAGCATGGATACATTCCCAAGATAAGATAACATGACATGTACAGCTGATTGATCGATCGAAAGAAACCAATTGTCAAAGCAAAGAAAGCTTCCACTCAAAACAAAGAACCATATATTTACAGTACAAATATTTGTGCAAGGCAACTTGTTAAACAGGTACTTTTACAGAACCTACCTTCCTTCACGCATAAAAAACACCAACCAAAATACAACCACAACAAAAGAAATATTACAATAGAATGTCCATGGATCTCGGTTCCACGCAACAAAATGTATAATGCTTAAGCTACAGTTGTTCTACATGGCACTTGAGACGGCTCGCTCCATCAACTAAAATGAAACTCGACTCCCAGGAAAGGGACTCATTAGCCAAACAAATAAGCAGCCATGTCAAACCCTTCCTAGCCAGTACGCAACACCTGCATGCCAGCACCTCACTTGGAAAATCAAACGCCCGGCCTCAATGAAATGAAGCTCTGGCGGCAGCCAAGGAATCAGGATTTCTTTGGTTCCAACTGACCATACCACATATAGATCTCCTACATTCTCACCACAGGAAAAATAACTAAGTTACACACACCACTTGATTGGTGTTAGGAACACACCAACAGTCTTGCACTGACTTGAACCGTTGCAGCAACTGTAGCAATCCAAAGCAGCAAAAAGGGGCCGTCGAGCTCGCCCTGCCACCACCAAACCTATGATGAAATGATACAACTGATTAATGGACCAAGAATAGTAGATCAACGTACATCACTAAATGCATAACATGAGTAGATCAAGAAGATTTGGTAGTACACACGGCACAAGGATCAAGTAAATCACCAATCCTTTGCCAATGAGTCAAAGCACAGCGCAAACTATTCTAGAAGACATGTCCAGCCTTACAATTACTGGTAAGTGCATTTTCTTGATTATAAGTAAGTAACACATTAAATCTCTGTCTAAGATCGTCTTGTTGTGGTTTGCATGCCATATAGCAATTCAAAGGATGAGGTTGTTTTTAGCATCCTAGGTAGCTGGCTATAATAACATGCTTCAAAATGCTTCCAGATAGCACAGGATATATTTATGCATACAAACCAAGGGCCATCAAAACATAGCAAGTTCCATGCACACTGAGTGATTTATTAACCGAAAGAGAGATGTATTGTTCTTCTCAGATCAAAAGAGAAGACAATCAAGGAATTGGCAACAACATTAGCATATGCAGTGCAAGTAAATGTACGCCACATGAACTACAATCACCATGTACAACAAGAACTCTAGCATTTCATCGACAAGCAAACCAAGAAAAACCGAAGACCACAACATAGACCAGACCACCAACAAAGACAACATGAATTAGATCATCGGCTCAATGGCCAAAGCAAAGCAAAGCATGACCATAGCTTGAAGGCTAGGTCCCAGAGCAGACAGGAAGAAGACACCAACGACTCTCCTGAGTGGTGGTAGCCGAGAAGGCAGTTCTAGGGCCAACGACGAGGTTACAGGGCAACCGGCCAGCTGTCTCATCGACACCGGAAGCAAGGGGCCGTCGAGCACACATTGCCACCACCAAACCTATGCGAGAAATGATACAGCTATTAATGGAACAAGAATAGTAGATCAACTCAACATACATTGTTCGAATGCATAACATTAGTAGATCAAGGAAATTCAGCGGTACACGTGGCACAAGCATCAACTAAGCACGACGCAAACTATTCTAGAACATCCCCGGCCTTACAATTACTGGCAAGTGAATTTTCTTAATTCTAAGCAAGTCCACAAGAAACTCTGTAACATCGCCTTAAATAAAACCATTGTGGTATAGGGTTGTGATTTACATGCCAAATAGCAATTCAAAGAATGAGGTTGTTTTTAGCATCCTATGCAGCTGGTTATTATAACATGCTTCAGACCGCATCCAGATAGTAGAAGATATGTGTATGCATACAAACCATGGGCCATCAAAGCATAGCAGATTCCAAGCGCACTGAGTGATTTATTAACCGAAATAGAGATGTACTGATTTCTCAGATAAAAAAAAGAAGACATGCAAGAAAGGATTTAGCAGCAGCATTAGCACATGCAGTGCAAGTAAATGTACGCCACATGAACCACAATCATCGTGTACAACAGGAACCCTAGCATTTCATCGACAAGCAAACCAAGAAAAAACAAAGACCGCAACATAGGCCAGACCACCAACAAAGACAACATGCATTAGATCCGGTTCAAATGGCCAGATCAGAGCACAGCATGGCCATAGGTCAAAGACTAGGTCCCATAGCGGATAGAGGAAGGAGACACAAATGACTCACCTGAGTGGTGGTTCCCTAGAAGGCAGTCCTGAGGGGCAACGCCGAGGTTACAGGGCAACCACCCCACTGTCTCATCGTCACTGCAAGCAAGGCGGTGCACCAGCTTCGCCGGAGATCACGACAACACACCAGATCATGCCGAAGAGAGCTGCTCCCTCGACAGAGAGAAAGACCAAGATAAATTAATGGCCAAGTAATAAGAGTATCACAAAGATGCAACTCATAAAGGATAGTATATCGTACTAAACCAATGTTGATTCTACACAGATTGTAACTATGCACACACACGCGCACACACACACACACATGTTTCAACCCATTCCTCGGTCCTTAAAATTATATACAGGAGAAAGACCTGCACAAGAACATGAATACGATACTAACTCGGTAAATGTGGAGGAACCCAGAGACAAGTAGGCATCATGAAAGTGACAGAAGACCACCAAAAAATATAGAGGTAAGTAATATGAACAGGGAAACATGCTGATGGACATGCCAAGCGTGTAAGACACCAGGCTATAATATGATTTGTATCGAATTAATTATGACCACTTACAGGAAAAGCAACTAAGACTAGAGTTATCAGCACGATTTTCACCACACATGTACGTACATAACTACATACCTCATTATCCAGGTAATTGACTAACAGAAGATCTCACAACACGTGATCCACGCCACCAATAGAAAAAGAAACAACCATCAAGTGTTTTACAAGGCAGTGTATTGTGGTTTGTTTCACAATTAATACACAAACAAGCCATCTTTGGCCAACCAAGTTTAGAGCAGATAGAGCAAACCAACAATGTTACAGTTAAATAAACTACAGGAACTACAAGAAAGTGTTGTCATGAACAAGTTTAAATAACCATAATTGCACAATGCAACATTTTTGGATTAACACGATCCAATGGCTACAATTGTTTTTTTATTGATAACCATAGCACAAGGTCCCCGTCAATCAGCTGCTTGATCTAATTAACACGACTTCTCAACGGCCGGGAAACATACGTCCCCGTCAATCAGCTGCTTGATCTAGCTCCCATTACTACAAAATACTCAGCTCCGGTCCAGCTTACACATGACTGGTTCATGCATATGTACATCAGCCGATAAAGTCAACCGGCCGCATGACCGGTTAGTGAGCCCATTTTCTAAAAAAATCAGGGTCAGTGAACTACTGTTTGTTACTCCTTATTTGTGTATCATCGTGTCATCACCGACGCCCTGTGAGATTGTTTTTCGGTGCCACTGGGTTGTCAGGAGCTGAGTGAGCCAATTGAACGACGAACGGGGCAACTACCGGCCGGTGTAGTAACCTTCCAACGAAGCAAAAAGATCCAACAAAAAATCATTGCCAATAAGGGCTAGCTAGGAATGCTCGCCTATATAAGTGGCTTCCTGCTGGAACTACAGCAGCAGGCATTCTCCGCGCACTGATCACTCACCTCCCTCCTCTCTCTCTTTTATCTTAGTCACGACTCAAGAACTCGAGCTAGCTAGCTAGCTACCTTGAAACAATGGCGGCTGCTGGTGATGAGAAGCTGTACCTTCTGGTGGCGTGTTCTTTGCTGCTGCTCGCCGTGGGGTGCCAGGCTAGCCCTCTGCAGATTGGGTTCTACCACGACAGGTGCCCCCAGGCGGAGGCCATCGTCAAGGGCGTCATGATGGACGCCATCTCCCAGAACCCCGGCAATGGCGCTGCCATGATCCGCATGCTCTTCCACGACTGCTTCGTCGAGGTACACACTAGCCACTCACCGGAAGAAATAAATTGCATTGCAAACATGTATGTTTACTTTTATAATTGATTAATTTTGTTGTCTCGTCGGTGACCACCTTAGGGCTGTGACGCTTCGGTCCTCCTGGACCCGACCCCGTTCAGCCCAACGCCTGAGAAGCTCAGCGCGCCCAACAATCCCTCCCTGCGCGGCTTCGAGCTGATCGACGCCATCAAGGACGCCCTCGAGGCGGCCTGCCCGGGCGTCGTCTCCTGCGCCGACATCATCGCTTTCTCGGCCCGCGACGCGTCCTGCATCCTCAGCGCCGGCAAGGTGGACTTCGAGGTGCCGTCCGGCCGCCGCGACGGCACCTTCTCCAACGCCTCCGAGCCGGTCAAGTTCCTCGTCCCACCCACGTCCAACCTCAGCGACCTCGTGGACAGCTTCGTCGTCAAGGGCCTCGACGCGGAGGACCTGGTCATCCTCTCCGGTGCACACACCATCGGGCGCTCCCACTGCTCCGCCTTCGTCCCTGACCGCCTCAACGTCTCCTCCGACATCGACGGCGGCCTCGCCGCATTCCTGCGTGGCCAGTGCCCCGCCGACGCCACCCCGGGCGGCAACGACCCCACGGTGATGCAGGACGTAGTGACCCCAAACGATCTGGACAGGCAGTACTACAAGAACGTGTTGTCCCACACGGTGCTCTTCACCTCCGACGCAGCGCTCCTGACATCGGAGGAGACGGCGAAGATGGTGGTGGACAACGCCAACATCCCCGGATGGTGGGAGGACAGGTTTGAGAAAGCCATGGTGAAGATGGCCGGCATCGAGGTCAAGACCGGCGACGAGGGACAGATCAGGAAGAATTGCCGGGCCATCAACTACTACTAAGTGCACGAATGTTCGTCTACGTGCATGCATGGCGATTCTTTCACTGCGCGTTATGCAAACACTGTTGTCTTTTCTTTTGTTATTCCTTTGTTCGATTCTCGCCAACATCATGTAAGTGCGCTGTCAGCCAATGTTCTTTGTATTTGGGATAATAAAGTGATGCATGCAACATGCATGTTTTGAACAGAGACCTTGGATGCTTTGAACATGAAATGATTGACATGTGAACCCCTGCCACGATTTCATGAATCAACTAGACAAATCCCCGCGCTTTGCTGCCGAAATTTAAGTATGAAATATAAACAAAATAATAATTTTTTTTATTAATAATCATGAATAGTTCCCCATTAAATAATATTTAAGAGTATGCACAAACAAAGAGCACAGAGATATAATTTCATAGTTTATAGCATGTCCTATTATGAGCACATAAGCTTTATATACTCATATAAGCTTTATATAATTTCATATAGTTTCTTCATGTAGGCATGAGTTAGTGCCTTCTGGTATGCAACGTCAAATTGAGTATTAACATTTAAAATAACCATAAAATAGCATACCATCAAATTTAACAAATGGGAAAGAATACTCCAGAAAGCATAACTTTAAATTGCTTTGGGTTGGATTTTTCTATAATAGAGGATACATAAACCTTGGGAAAATGTGACCGAGTCTTACAACCAAAATAGTGCAAATGACTTGGTTTTCTATCTTATAATCTACAAAAACTGATTTGGACCAAAAAAAAGTAATCCAATCGCACAAATTGATTTTTTTGTAGTCAACAACATACAAAGATGAATGACGCGGGATAAATCATAGTACACACTATTGTCTTATTGCATGTCTGTATGTTGTGGACCAGATGAAGAAAGGTGAGGCTGGTCGCCGACCGGCCGTTCCCTCTGGCGGCTGTCGAGGGCCATGAGCAATAGGACTTGGGCAGTGAGTGAGCAACACACGGAAGAGCCAAAAGGAGCCAACCACATACCATAGTGAAATCTATAGTTAATGGATGGTAGCATGGCATAAACAACAGAAACGGAGAAGTGAGGAATTATCTGGCTTTGTGTGTGGGGG
>NC_041386.1:657324290-657324760 GCF_002162155.2 Triticum dicoccoides | reverse complement strand
GGGGGGGCAAAAGAGACATGACAGGAAGCGCATGACAATGAGAAAAGACAGCCATTCGGGTTTCGGAATCAGACGATCGAAAGTGTAACCAAATGGTTGAACGGCACAGGCATATACGTATAAATGAACCCTAGGATACGTGGCTGCCTGAGGGCGACCAACCCTAAGCCGCGTGTGTATTCTCCCAGATCCAAGACGAAGCACGGCTCTGGGCTGATGTTGGTGCCAAAGGAATATATAAATTACTACTATATCTATTCTCCCCTACTATCTATGTTGGGCTGAACAACCTATTTCTTTCGAGCGATGCTAGACGCACGGACGTTTATAGCGGGATCACGGAGTGGTTAAACATTGATTGGTTGGGATTTGGTTAAGTGAGGCGGACCCGCCACTTAAAATCGGGAGGGGGGGCAACTAAAGTAGTGCATGCAGTCCAGTCTGTAAAAGCCCGTTGATTTCGTCCATGC
>NC_041386.1:657311580-657324280 GCF_002162155.2 Triticum dicoccoides | reverse complement strand
ATCTATTCTCCCCTACTATCTATGTTGGGCTGAACAACCTATTTCTTTCGAGCGATGCTAGACGCACGGACGTTTATAGCGGGATCACGGAGTGGTTAAACATTGATTGGTTGGGATTTGGTTAAGTGAGGCCGACCCACCACTTAAAATCGGGAGGGGGGGGGGGGCAACTAAAGTAGTGCATGCAGTCCAGTCCGTAAAAGCCCGTTGATTTCGTCCATGCGTGTAGTATTATCGATTTCTTTCTACCTACTAATGAATGATAGACACCCCGCGTGTTTGCGAAAAACATCAGCGATGTGTCAGTTAGATGCCACACAAGCTCTAGTGACAGCACCAACAGCATGGCACATAGACCACGCGGCACTACTTACATATACCTTGTCAGGACACCTAGTCCCACACACTTGTGACGTGTGAAAATACAGACACGTCACCAATAACGTATTCATGGTGGCGTAAATTACTGGTGGTGTGGATTAAAAATGACGCGCCACTAATTAAGATTGAGTGCAATCATTTGTTCGTTAGTGTGTATTTATTCGTCTCTAAGTACAAGCTTGGATGAGTTGGGACAGAATGACGTTGACGTATAATGGGCTGCCTAGTCTCTTCTATGAGATCGGTCTTTTGGTTGCATTGGCTAGAGCATGCACTTCTACATGGTATCGGAGTCAAGAGGCCTTGAGTTCAAGACCCGACTGGCATAATTAAATTGCAGTCCACTTTCGGTCCACGTTTAGGTCTGAGGGAGCCACACGTGAGAGGCAGTGTTGATGTATAATGTGCTGCCTAGTCTCTTTCATGAGATCGGTTTTTTGGTTGCATTGGCTAGAGCATGCACTTCTACAAATGAGACTTCCTAAATCCATGGGGGGTATGGGCTTTAGGGATATGAGAGCGTTCAACCAAGCGTTATTGGCCAAGCAAGCTTGGAGACTTCTTGATTCCCCTGACAGCCTATGTGCGAGACTGTTGAAGACAAAGTATTACCCTCATGGTCAGTTGTTAGACACAGTGTTTCCAAACACTGGTTCTGCGGTGTGGAAAGGTATATTGCATGGGTTGGAGTTGTTGAAAAGAGGAGTTATATGGCGGGTGGGGGACGGGGAGCACATCCGGACGTGGCGAGACCCCTGGATCCCACGGCCCTCCTCCTTCCGTCTGATCACCCCGAAGGGAACCTGCCGTCTAAATCATGTTTTAGATTCCCTGGACGCCAATGGGGCATGGAGGGCTGATTGTCTTCGTGAATATTTTTGGGAGATGGATGTTCTACATATTCTCAAGATACACACCTCTCTAAGGCAGCGTTCCGACTTCCTGTCATGGTTTCCAGAGAAGAGTGGAGTATTTTCAGTTAAGAGTGCATACAAATTAGTCACATGCGATCATGATACAGTTTTTTCTGAAGGGGCATCAAGTGCGGCGGCAAATGGTTCCCGCTCTCTTTGAAATTGTGTGTGGCAATCTTTGGTTCCGCAGAAGATGAAGGTAACTACGTGGAAAGTTGTTTCTAGAGTACTACCGACGCGACATATATCCACAAGCTCAACTTGCCGACTATGTGGTCTGGAGGAGGAAGGCACATATCACGCCCTAATCGCATGCGACCATGCGAGAGAAATTTGGCTACATATGCGTGCAAGATGGCCCCTTCCACCTGATGATCTCCTAGTTGATAATGGAAGGGAATGGCTTATGCACCTTTTATACAGATGTTCCGATGATGTACGTGACATGATTATCATCTTAGTATGGCGCATTTGGCAGCTACGTAATGACCAAACTCATGGCAAGGAGGTACCGCCAGTTTCTTCTACGATGGAATTCCTCGACAGTTATTATAAATCCATAAAGTTAGCTGGTCGGTTTTTGGTGGATGAAATTCTGAAAGGAAAAATGCCATCTTCGGCGACTCCAAGAATTCTTCCCAAGAAGGATGTTCCATCCTTGCCTTGGCCGGTGCCGAGTCCGGGTTATGTTGCACTGTCAGTTGATGGATCATTCCAGGCATCAGATAGCTCGGCGGCCGCAGGAATGGTGTTGCAAGATCATGAAGGATAGATTATTTTTGCAGCATACTGGGTCCTCTTCCACTGTAACGACGCCCTGGAGGCCGAAATACATGCGCTCATGCAAGGTATGGCCTTGGCTATCCAACACTCGGATCTTCCAGTCGTCGTCCAGTCGGATTCTTCTGAAGCCTTAGCGAGCCTTTAGAGCAATGTTTTAACTCGCTCGGCTTATGGTCACTTGGTCCTAGAGATTAAGGAGTTCATGAGTAATAGGAAGTTTGTACCTCAGAAAATCTATCGCACTCAGAATAGAGTTGCTGATCGGTTCGCCAATTATAGTCGTTCCGAGCGAGCTACAGCTGTGTGGTTGCATTCGGTTCCACCTTGTATTGAGGGTTTGTGGCCTCTCAACTGTAACACTATGACATTTTAATAAAACTCCCTTTACCCCGCAAAAACAAAGTACAAGCCCTAACAGATTTGAGACACGAAGCGGGCACACACGGACAAAGGTCAAAAGGAATAGTTCTTAGCCTTTTTTATTGACATGTAAACGTCCTTATAAGTTAAGTTAAGAAACGTTTTTAACTAACCTGACCTCTCAACAGCCAGGAAAACATGCGTCCCCATCTGCCACTGGTGACCACATCAATCAGCTGCTTGGTCTAGCTACTATATCAGTACAAAATAGCTAGGCCCAGTCCAGCTTATACATGGCCGATTCATACATCAGTCAAGTCAACCCCATGTAACCATCAGGGTTAGTGAGAGCTGTCATCTTCTAAAAACTCAAGGTTAGCTCGCTATTTGTGTATCATATCATTCATTACCGACGCCCTCTGATTAATTCCACTGCGAACTGAACGTCGACGATTGGTGGCAACTACCGGCCGGTGTACGTAGCTAGTAATGTTCCCATGAAGCACAAGGCTAGTCGACAACATATGCTTCGAATGCCCACCTATATAAGCAACATCATGCTCGAAGTATATACAACAGCTAGCAGGCATTCCCGACCCATCCATCGGTCACCTCCCACATCTCATCTTCCAATCTTAGTCAGGCACTCGAGCTAGCTTCAAACAATGGCGGCGGGTGCTCAGAAGCTGCAAGTGTTGGTGGCTTCTGCCCTGCTGCTGCTCCTTGCTGTGGGGTGCCAGGCCAGCCCTCTGCAGATCGGGTTCTACCACGACAGGTGCCCCGAGGCGGAGGCCATCGTCAAGGGCGTCATGATGGAGGCCATCTCCCAGAACCCCGGCAATGGCGCCGCCATGATCCGCATGCTCTTCCACGATTGCTTCGTCGAGGTACGTCCTACTCACGGCAAGAAATAAGTTGCCTTGTTCAAGAATTCGTTCAATTAATCAGTTAACTTCCCTATTCGTAGAGTTATCGAATAGCCGACAAACTAATAAATCAGTTGATTAGCTTATTAATCACCTATTCAACAACCACCCGAACAGCTACCAGTTAACGATTCCCTCAACAATAATAAATTGCAATGCAAACATGCATGTATACTTTTATAGTTGATTGATTTTGTCAAATCTTTGGTGGTCGCCTAGGGTTGTGATGCTTCGGTCCTCCTGGACCCGACCCCGTTCAGCCCGACGCCAGAGAAGCTCAGCCCGCCCAACAACCCCTCCCTGCGCGGCTTCGAGCTGATCGACACCATCAAGGATGCCCTCGAGGCGGCCTGCCCAGACGTTGTCTCATGCGCCGACATCATCGCCTTTTCGGCCCGCGACGCGTCCTGCATCCTCAGCGCCGGCAAGGTGGACTTCGAGGTGCCATCCGGCCGCCGCGACGGCACCTTCTCCAACGCCTCCGAGCCGCTCAAGTTCCTCGCCCCGCCCGCATCCAACCTCAGCGACCTCGTGGACAGCTTTGTCGTCAAGGGCCTTGACGTGGAGGACCTGGTCATCCTCTCTGGAGCGCACACCATCGGGCGCTCCCACTGCTCCGCCTTCGTGCCCGACCGCCTCAACGTCTCCTCCGACATCGACGGCGGCCTTGCCGCATTCCTGCGTGGCCAGTGCCCCGCAGACGCCGCCTCGGGCGGCAAGGACCCAACGGTGATGCAGGACGTGGTGACCCCAAATGACATGGACAAGCAGTACTACAACAACGTGTTGTCGCACACGGTGCTCTTCACCTCTGACGCGGCACTCCTGACGTCGGAGGAGACGGCCAGGATGGTGGTGGACAACGCCAACATCCCCGGGTGGTGGGAGGACAGGTTCGAGAAGGCCATGGTGAAGATGGCCGGCATTGAGGTCAAGACCGGCGACCAGGGACAGATCAGGAAGAACTGTCGCGCAATCAACTACTACTAAGTGCATGCATCATTGTTGCATCTCCATTGTTTGCTTCCATCCTGCAAGCGAGAGTTACCGCTGTAAAGTTTGGACTTTCTTTTAACATCCATCATTGTTATCTTTTCTTTTGTTATTTCTTAGTTCAATTCTCGCCAACGGAATTGTTCGTCTACATGTGTAACTGTGCTGCAAGCCAATGTTCTTTCATTTTGAAAAATAAAGTTACACTTCTGCTGTAACGTGTTTTGAACAAAGATTTTGCAACTTCGAACATGACATCTCAACCCCCGCTACTGGAAAGTTGGTCGTTGCCGAGAGTCAAATCACGTAAGCTCGACAAAAAACACGTAAGCGAGTACGTTTCTCGGCGACGTGCCCGATTCGGCAGATGCATGCCGTTGTTGAGAGCAAGATAAAATGAACTCGGCAAACAAAATAAACTCGGCTCGTACGGACTACGCCGAGCTTCTCGCATTGGCAGGCCGTACTCAGCAAAGTTTACGCCACGTGGCAACAAGGGTAGTTTGTGTACTCTGTTATGGCAGACTGAGTTTGCGGAGCTCCCGCATTACGAAACTTGGCATAGTTTTCGTCATACATTTATCCTTTTTCTTTCCACAATGTAGACGGTTTTGCCGAGTTCCCGGCCCAAGGCACCCGTGAAAGAGTTCCTTATATACAGGTACAAACCGCGGCTTATCTAATTTCAAATGTTTCTTATACATACTGATCTGCCACCGACTCCTCCTCCCCATCGCTGCCGTGCCACCCACACCTTCTCGCACACCCGTCGCTTCTCCTCCGGCCGTCTTCCCTGCTGCTCCTCTCCGTCGGTGCTAGCTCCTCCCCTTCCGGCGGCGCACTCTGGCTGAAACCGCGTGCGCATTCTAGACGACTTTCCTCCATATAAGACTCTTCCTATTTGAAAATTTAAAACGTCTTATAGCTCAAACCGTCGGTCTGATTTAAAATTTGTTTTCACCATTAAGTCCGCTGCGACGAGACTTTCAAAACTTCCAATTTTGGTATGTTTCGGAAACTTTTTTCAGGTCCAAAATTATCACGTACGAGTTGTGTAAGTTATATAATGGTTGTGGTGCGTAAGTTACCATGCTACTTACACTGAAATTATTGACTTGAAAAGTCCCAAACTCTTCGACAATTTTTCTGTACGAATATGCTAATGAAAATGTTAAAAAGGTCTTTTTCCATACATTCTGTGGCAACTTTTGACCGACTTGGCTCGTTAATGGGCTAAGTATGATCAGCCCTGGTGTTGGCAATGCGGATTGATTCATTTGTAACACACTTACTTTTTTCGTTCTATTTACTCACCTCGCCCCCTTAAAAAAAATTACTCACCAAATTTACTCACCTCAACGGCATCTTTACGGTAGAAAATTTATCTAACCTATAACTAATCACAACTCAGGCCTCACCCAGATGGTTATTGGGGAGAGGAAAAGCGTAGGTGCCAGAACCTGTAGGTACGTTCGACTCCCCCTGTCGCTAATACGGATATAAAATCAAGCCACCGTGTTTGTCCACATCATCTGAATTATTTGGCCAGTTAGGATTATAATTATTGGCTTGGATTAAGTTGTGTTAGTATGTCATTTACATAGAAACATGTACTCCCTCCGTCCGGAAATACTCGTCGGAGAAATGGATGTATCTAGATGTATTTTGGTTCTAGATACATTCACTTTTATGCATTTCTCCGACAAGTATTTCCGGGCGGAGGGAGTATATGGACACTAGCCATGGTTTTTGTTCCTCAGCGTGTACACATATATTTTAAACAAAGATTTATGGCCCAATACGGCTAGTCGGGAGGGCTCCTGTTCAGCGCTCGCATCTCCTGGCGCATTGCTCGCTCGTATGCATCTCGTTGGTTGACCGGTTGACCGGTAGACCAGTTGTCCATTGGCTTTTTATAAAGTTGATAAAATATGAAAAACATAAATCCAAAAAGAGTTGACTAATTTTTTAAACAACTGCGAATTTGAGAAACGTTCACGAAAAAAGTTGAAAAAAAATTGAAAAATCTCATAGAGCTTAAAAAATGTTCACCAATTTGAAAATGGTTTGCGAAATTAGAAAAAAAATGTTCTTTAAATTTTTAAAAATAAAAAATTTCGAAAACTGTTCACAAGCATTTAAATTTCTGAAATTTAACAAATTCGGAAAGAGAAAGAGTTCATGGAATGAAAATTAAGAAAAGGAAAATAAAAAGGAAAGACAAAACCAAACAAAACCCAGCCAAAAAATACACAGAAACGAACACACACAAAACCGGTCGCCAAAAAAAAAACGCCAGAATAAAACACACTACAGGTAGTCCTAATGGGGCCGGCCCGCTCAGTTGGAGGGTTGTGCGCCGGTTAGTGAGTTACACTGGAACTGACGCTCGGAATAGGAAATACGGCCCGGAGAGCTCCTGTTCAGCGATCTTAGCGCAGCTTAGCCGTGCTGGCGCTTGAATGCGAGGGGTAGTGGGCGGCCCAGAAAACAAGAGGCTGCGTTCACTCGCATCTCCTGGCGCATCCTCGCTCGCATGCATCTCATTGGTTGACCGGTTGACGCGTTGACCAGTTGTCCATTAACTCAATAAAAAGTTCATAAAATATGAAAAAATATAAATCAAAAGTTTGCACAATTAGTAAAACAGAGTAGTGAACTTTGAAAAAAAAATCATGAATTTTAAAAAATTTCATGAGCTAAACTTTCATGCATTTGAAAAAGTTGAAGAATTTTAGAAAAGTTCAGGAATTTGAAAAAGGTTCATGAAAATTAAAATTTAAAAAGGAAATGAAAAAGAAAAGACAAAACCAAACAAACGCCAGCCCAAAAAAGGAACAAAAAACACACACACAAAACACGCAAAAAAGACACCAGAAGAAAACAGAGTACAACCACGGTCCTAAATGGGCAGCCCGCTCAGCCCGCTCAGTCGGAGGGTTGTGCGCCGGTTGTACACTGTAACCGGCGCTTAAGGTGCAGAATAGGAAATGGGCAGCCCGCTCAGTTGGCCTACATCGGTTTCAGCGTTCACAATTTTTATTTCTATGGTGAATAATGCACTGGTTGACCTAGATCGGTTCCAAGGTGAACAATGCACGTGCCCGGGCATACAACCCTAGGACAATCAAACTCTCGGCCACACGGCCACAATGGACGTGTGTGTGTCCTCAGGGACCCGTTTAGTCCGAAACAAACTTATCACATCCTGGAAGATATATTGGGTAATACAGACATGTCAAGAAATTTCGCTCCCTATAAAAATTATCCACGTGCCATTTTAAATATGGTGAAAAAAAGATTCTGTATTTTAAATGGATTTGAATATTTTTTATGAGTTGTTGACACATGTCTCGAGTTGATTAGGGGGTCATGAGTATTGTTAATTTAATTCTTGTACCCATATAATCCGTGTAAATGTTGATGGTTAAGATGGGATGCCCATATACAAACCCACTTGCAGATACAATTTGTATGGGTCAGTGTCCGATTCATGAGAATGGAATAATGGCAAGGTGCTATTTTACTCCAAATTTTAACGTAGTTATCACTGGTAGAAAAAGAGGCTTCCGTCCAGCCCCATTAGTCGCGAAACTGTAGAAACCGCGACTAATGAAGTCTTTAGTCGTGGTTCGGCAGACGAATCGCGACCAAAGGCCTGGGCCCAGGGCGCTCGGTGGCCAGCTGGTGCACGCGAGGGGCTTTAGTCGCGGTTGGCCAGGCCAACCGCGACTAAAGGTGCGCAAAGGCCTTTAGTCGCGGTTGGCCAGGCCAACCGCGACTAAAGCTCCTCCCCTATATATACCAGTTCAGCACGCTCACTTAGCCATTTGGTGCCACTTTTCTTCACAAGCTTCACAAGGGGGTGTAGGTTTGCTTTTGGTTCCTCTTATGCACACAAGGTGTTTGATGAAATGCCCCAAGAGGGTGAAACAAACATGATATGAAGTGTTGGAGCCACACTTGAGGTTCCTCATTTATTTTTTCCTCCTCGATCGCGGTTAGCAACTTGAACCTTTCATGCATGTGTGTCATTGATAAAATATGCATGTGTGTTGTTCATTGTTTAATTTCTATTGTTTATAGCTAGTTAGTTTAACAAATGCATGATGGTTAATTATATATTTTATATTATAATAATGCAGATGAATCGGCAATGGATGTACGGTAACCGACTCTCCCGCGAGTTCACTACGAGTTTGAAAGATTTCCTCGTAGTGGCTAATGCGAACAAGCAGAAGGGTTTTGTTATCTGTCCATGTGTTGACTGTAAGAATCAGAAGGGTTACTCTTCCTCAAGAGAAGTTCACCTGCACCTGCTTCGGCACGGTTTCATGCCAAGCTATAATTGTTGGACCAAGCATGGAGAAAGAGGGGTTATAATGGAAGAAGATGAAGAAGGGGATGATTTCATCGATGAAAGCTATCTTGCTCATTTCGGTGATACTTTCATGGAGGATGCTGAAGGTGAAGGGGAAGGTGAAGGTGAAGAAGAGGCACGTGATGAGATCGTTGATGATCTTGGTCGGACCATTGCTGATGCACGGAGACGCTGCAAAACTGAAAAGGAGAGGGAGAATTTGGATCGCATGTTAGAGGATCACAGAAAGTCGTTGTACCCCGGATGCGATGATGGTCTGAAAAAGTTGGGCTGCACACTGGATTTGCTGAAATGGAAGGCACAGGCAGGTGTAGCTGACTCGGCATTTGAAAACTTGCTGAAAATGTTGAAGAATATGTTTCCAAAGAATAACGAGTTGCCCGCCAGTACGTACGAAGCAAAGAAGGTTGTCTGCCCTCTAGGTTTAGAGGTTCTGAAGATACATGCATGCATCAACGACTGCATCCTCTACCGCGGTGAATACGAGAATTTGAATGAATGCCCGGTATGCACTGCATTGCATTATAAGATCAGAGGCGATGACCCTGGTGGCGATGTTGAGGGCGAGAAACCCAGGAAGAGGGTTCCCGCCAAGGTGATGTGGTATGCTCCTATAATACCACGGTTGAAACGTCTGTTCAGGAACAAAGAGCATGCCAAGTTGTTGCGATGGCACAAAGAGGACCGTAAGTCGGACGGGGAGTTGAGACACACCGCAGATGGAACGCAATGGAGAAAGATCGACAGAGAGTTCAAAGATTTTGCAGCTGACGCAAGGAATATAAGATTTGGTCTAAGTACAGATGGCATGAATCCTTTTGGCGAGCAGAGCTCCAGCCATAGCACCTGGCCCGTGACTCTATGCATCTACAACCTTCCTCCTTGGTTGTGCATGAAGCGGAAGTTCATTATGATGCCAGTGCTCATCCAAGGTCCGAAGCAACCCGGCAACGACATCGATGTGTACCTAAGGCCATTAGTTGATGAACTTTTACAGCTGTGGGGCAGACCTGGTGTCCGTGTGTGGGATGAGCACAAAAAAGAGGAATTTAACCTACGAGCGTTGCTTTTCGTAACCATCAACGATTGGCCTGCTCTTAGTAACCTTTCGGGACTGTCAAATAAGGGATACAATGCATGCATGCACTGCTTACATGAGACTGAAAGTGTACATTTGCCAAATTGTAAGAAGAACATGTACCTTGGGCATCGTCGATTTCTTCCGAAAATTCATCCAGTAAGAAAGAAAGGCAAGCATTACAACGGCAAGGCAGATCACCGGCCGAAGCCTGCGGAACGCACTGGTGCTGAGGTATTTGATATGGTCAAGGATTTGAAAGTCATCTTTGGAAAGGGTCCTGGCGGACAATCAGTTCCGAAGGGAGCTGACGGGCACGCAGCCATGTGGAAGAAGAAATCTATATTCTGGGAGCTAGAATATTGGAAAGTCCTAGAAGTCCGCTCTGCAATCGACGTGATGCACGTTACGAAGAATATTTGCGTGAACCTCCTAAGCTTCTTGGGCGTGTATGGGAAGACAAATGATACAAAGGAAGCACGGCAGGACCAGCAACATTTGAAAGACCCTGATGACCGGCATCCGGAATGGTTTCAAGGTCGTGCCAGCTACGCTCTGACCAAAGAAGAGAAGGTCATCTTTTTTGAATGCCTGAACAGTATGAAGGTCCCGTCTGGATTCTCGTCCAATATAAAGGGAATAATAAACATGGCGGAGAAAAAGTTCCAAAACCTGAAGTCTCACGACTGCCACGTGATTATGACGCAATTGCTTCCGATTGCTTTGAGGGGGCTCCTGCCGGAAAATGTTCGAGTAGCCATTGTGAATCTATGTGCATTCCTGAATGCAATCTCTCAGAAGGTAATCAATCCAGAAGTTCTACCACGGTTACAGAACGATGTGATCCAATGTCTTGTCAGTTTCGAGTTGGTGTTCCCGCCATCCTTCTTCAATATTATGACGCACCTCTTGGTTCACCTAGTCGAAGAGATTTTCATTCTCGGTCCTGTATTTCTACACAATATGTTCCCCTTCGAGAGGTTCATGGGAGTATTAAAGAAATATGTTCGTAACCGTGCTAGGCCAGAAGGAAGCATCGTCAAGGGCTATGGAAATGAGGAGGTAATTGAGTTTTGTGTTGACTTTGTTCCTGACCTTAAGCCGATTGGTCTTCCTCGATCGCGGCACGAGGGGAGACTAAGTGGAAAAGGCACGATCGGAAGGAAATCAACGATATGTATGGACGGCCATTCTCTGACTGAAGCACACCACACTGTATTGACCAATTCCAGCTTGGTGGCTCCGTACTTTGAGAAACACAAGAATATTTTATGCTCGGACAACCCGGGGAAGCCTGAATCCTGGATTAGGAAGGCCCACATGGAGACTTTCGGCAGTTGGTTGAGAAAACATTTAATGAATGACAATGATGTTGTAGATCAGCTGTACATGTTGGCCAAGACACCATCTTCGACTATAACGACTTTCCAAGGGTACGAGATAAATAGGAATACATTTTACACGATCGCCCAAGATAAAAAGAGCACCAACCAAAACAGTGGTGTCCGCTTTGATGCAGCAACCGAGAATGGGCAAAAGGTCACATATTATGGTTACATAGAGGAGATATGGGAACTTGACTATGGACCCTCCTTTAAGGTCCCTTTGTTCCGGTGCAAATAGTTCAAGCTAACAAGAGGTGGGGTAAAGGTGGACCAGCAATACGGAATGACAATGGTGGATTTCAACAATCTTGGTTACCTTGACGAACCATTCGTCCTAGCGAAAGATGTCGCTCAGGTTTTCTATGTGAAGGACATGAGTAGCAAACCGAGGAAACGGAAAGATAAGAAAACGATCAGTACATCATGCGATGATCCAAAGCGCCACATTGTTCTTTCAGGAAAAAGAAACATCGTGGGAGTGGAGGACAAGACAGACATGTCAGAAGATTATAATATGTTTGCTGAAATTCCGCCCTTCAAAGTGAACACCGACCCAAGCATTAAGTTAAATGATGAGGATGCTCCATGGATACGGCACAATCGTAAGCAAGCAGGGACACAAGGGAAGAAATGATGTGTAAAAATTTATTGTACCAAATTTTGTTGAATGGATCATGTGCATTATATTACCCGTGATGTGTTTGGTGTCCATTTTCGAATGATTCGAGATACCACTGATGATACATGAAATTTGGAGTGATTTAGTCATACTCCTGCCTAGGCGTATAATATGCATACTCGTAGTCTTCATAGCCGCCAGGTAGTCGTCGCCTTCTAAGTTGCCGCCGTCGTCGTCGCTGCTGTCGTCGCTGTCGTACTCCTGCCTAGGCGTATAAAATTTTGAATTGAATTAGTTTTATTTTTCTGAATTTTTTGATATATTATTTGTATTTTTAACATTTTGAATTGAATTAGTTTTATTTTTCTTAATTTTTTGATATATTATTTGTATTTTTAGAATTTTGAATTGAATTAGTTTTATTTTTCTGAATTTTTTGATATAATATTTGTGTTTTTAACATATTGAATTGAATTAGTTTTATTTTTCTGAATTTTTTGATATATTATTTGTATTTTTAAGATTTTGAAAAAGAAAAAGTATTTAGTTGCGCGCGGGAACGCAAAAACCCGCCAAAAACCCCTGTTTCGTCGCGCGCGGGAACGCAAAAACCGGCCAAAAAATCCTTTAGTCGCGGTTGGTCTGGCCAACCGCGACTAAAGGTTACCCTTTAGTCGCGGGTCGCCTCCCCAACCGCGACTAAAGGTTACCCTTTAGTCGCGGGTCGCCTCCCCAACCGCGACTAAAGGGGGGGGACTATAAATACAAGGGCCCGAACCCTTTCTCGTCTTCTCCGATTCAATACCGCGCCGAAGGCCTGCCGCCGTCGCCCTCGCCCTCGACGCCGCCCGCCGTCGCCCTCGCCCTCGACGCCGCCCGC
>NC_041386.1:657300948-657310257 GCF_002162155.2 Triticum dicoccoides | reverse complement strand
ACCTGCGGCGGCCTTTAGTCGCGGTTGGCCAGAAGAACCGCGACTAAAGGTCCTCCGCCCCGACGGCCGCCTGGCGCCCACGTGGACGGGCCTTTAGTCGCGGTTCTTAAGCAACTGCGACTAAAGGGGGGGGCCTTTAGTCGCGCCTATTTGGTCGCGGTTGCGCAACCACGACTAATGGCAGTTGTGAACCGCGACCAAAGGCCCTTTTTCCACCAGTGTATAAAACACCTCATAAAGAGTAATGCTAGATACACGAGGGGTTTACAGGGGATTTACGGGTGGTTAGGATTTGATTGACTGAAATTTAATTAAGTGAAGCGGGCTCACCAATGAAATTCATGGAGGTGCAATTAGAAGATGGCACACAATGTTCTCCAAGAAAGTCTGTAGTTCATGCGTGTGCGTGTGTCTAGTACTATCGCTTCATAAAAATACATTGATAAAAGGGACATACCCAAAGCTATAAGTTTTCACACCATGTGTATACCCATTCGTCTCTTGCAGTGATTCCACCTGAGATTAGGGTTTTTTGACCTCCCGCCGGTGCCGCTGCCGGTCCACCTAGTGGTCGGTGGCCTTAGGGCCATGGAGGCGCGGTGGACTACGACCCTTGCCGGTCGGAGGGTTGTTGTTTCGTCTTTAGGCATTTCTTTGAGATCGACTAGGGTTTGTGTCCTAGTCCGGAAGGTGTGGCGACGGTGGTTCCCTGAAGATGGAGCAATCTACTCTCCATCTAGGCCCTGTCTCGGTGATGCATCTAGAGTCATCGGAGGGCGTGTGGAGTTGTATCTTCGACGGATCTTGTGGGATTCGGTCGTTATTGCTCTTCGATGGGTATTCATGGACCCAGTTTTCGTTTGTGTTTGTTTCTACGTGTTGGATCCTTTTGATCTACACTTCTCTTTATCGATGACGATTGCTGTTCTGGTGCACTGGTCCCGCTGGGCCTTAGCACAACGACTTTTCGACTCTCCAGTGCTACCTTCATTCCGAAATATAAGATGTTTCAGCAGTTTAATTCAAACTGCCCAAACATTCTGCCCGGCTATGGTGAAGGAAGGGCGATGATGACGATGCACATTCGGCTCGCTACAGTGCTTGTAGTCGTCGTTAGGTGGTCTATTGACCTGAATATTTTTTTATTATTATTTCCTGTGCCTTTGCCTTTATTCCGTGCTGCAATAGAGTTAGGTCTTCCTTAAGCCTGAATTTCCAACAGCTAACACTTGGCACTTCTTGTATAAAGATTTTTTCCATTTCTTCGAGTCCAAATTCTACGCTGAAGTGCGGCGACGATCAAGGAAAATTCCAAGCCCGGCCGTTGTCGAGCCGGGTGGATGAACTGTACCCACGCCCTCCTAAATGACTTGTTGCTTGCCGGGCGAGGAACTGGAGCGCAGAGCAAGCCACCAAGGGTCTCAAGGAGACTGTCAAGTGGAGGCGTGAGTACAGGCCGAATGCAATTTCCTGGGTCAGTCAAATTTCTCATAGTATATAAGCCCCTCTTATAAATTCTACTCTCTCTGTTCCTAAATACTTGTCTTTCTAGAAATTTCAACAAGTGACTACATACGGCGCAAAATGAGTGAATCTACACTTTAAAATATGTTTACATACATCCATATATTGAGTCCATTTGAAATGCCTAGAAAGATAAGTATTTGGAAACGGAGGGAGTACCTCCAAGTATCTGCTCATATATAGCTGCGTGATTGTGTTGTGTAAGCGACTCTTCTCTGTTTCGAAAAAATGGCAGGACGACATTCCAGAAGTGGAGAACGAGGCCCGGAGGACACATGTGGCCGACTACCTTGACAAGAATGGAAGAAGTGTCCTCGTATCAAACGTACCAATGAAGGTAATTAATTTTGCATGCGTGCATGGTCTATTACAATGATCAATCCATTAGCAGACATTGGTCATTACAGCCTTACAGGAACACCAACACTAACTTGTACAACAAAAACAGTCTAAAGTTTCAGCCAAGGAGCAAATAAAGCACCTGGTGTATCTCCTGGAGCATTTCGCCACCAACTCGGCGGATGAACAAGACGACTTCGTCGTTTGGCTGACCGACTTCCGAGGCTGGTCGATATCGAGCTCGCCGCTGTCGATAACCCCCGAATCCATACACATAATCCAAAACTATTATCCGGGGGTGATAGGCGTGGCGATCCCTTTCGACCCTCCAAGGATTTTTGAGTCTTTCTGGAAGGTATGCAAAGATTCTAATCCAAACTGTAGTGTTTCATCCAATGTTTGCCGTCTTGTGAGAGTGTGCTTCCTGTTTTATCAGTGAAAATCTCAACCCTGATTTTATGTACTCTGCCCTTTGTTTGATTTGCAGATAGCCAAGAACTTCGTGCAGCCAGACATGAAAGAGAAAGTGAAGTTTGTGTATGCAAACAAGCCGGAGAGCATCAAGATAATGGCTGACATCTTTGACTTGGATACGCTGGAATCTTCATTTGGAGGAAGAAGCACCGGTACGGCCTTCGACATCAACAAGTATGCCGAGAGAATGAGAAGAGCCGACAAGATGAGAGGAGCATCAAAAGATTCAAATGGTCACAACCACTGATAGAAGATAGGCTAGGGGTTGCAATGCATCACACATTCGTATTCATCCACAGTGGGGTAATATATAATAGAGTACATGAGAGAGAGGGAGAAAGATACACACGCACGTAAACAGACTAACCATCGATCCTAGATGGATGGAAAGATAAGTGCAGCTAACAGCCTTGCATGCGCCATGCAAGGGCGGTGGATGCATGGAGTGTGCGACTAGCTCGGACTAGTAACACAAGTCTAACAGTAGACCAAATCATAGTCTAACAGCCCCCCGCAGTGTCAACGTGGGCTTGCCGGACGTTGAGACTGGATCGAAATTCAGCAAAGAGCGTGGTTGGCAGCCCTTTGGTGAAAATGTCAGCATACTGTGAAGAAGTGGGAACATGCAGAACCCGAACCTCGCCAAGCGAAACCTTGTCACGCACAAAGTGAATGTCAATCTCGATATGCTTCGTACGACGGTGCTGCACAGGGTTAGCAGACATGTAGACAGCAGACACGTTGTCACAGTAGACAATAGTGGATCTGGACACTGGCTGGTGAAGCTCCTGCAGAAGTTGCCGCAGCCATGTAGTTTCGGCAACAGCATGAGCGACGGCGCGATACTCAGCCTCCGCACTGGACCTGGAAACAGTTAGCTGTCGCTTGGATGACCACGAAACCAAATTATCCCCAAAATAAATGCAGTAACCAGACGTGGAACAACGAGTGTCGGGACAGCCAGCCCAGTCGGCATCGGAGTACGCAACAAGAGAGGTGGAGGTAGAAGGTGTAATGTGCATACCGAAATCTAAAGTGCCCTTAACGTACCGAACTATGCGTTTGACAAGGCTAAGGTGGGAGGTGCGAGGCGCATGCATGAACAAACACGCCTGCTGAACGGAGTAAGATAGATCGGGGTGAGTGATAGTGAGATACTGCAAAGCACCGGTGAGACTGCGGTAGGTGGTAGCGTCAGCAGCGTCAAGAAGGTCACCGGTGTTAACGGAAAGCTTTGCGCCGGAATCGATGGGGGTACGAATAATATGACACTCGGACATGCCGGCACGCTGGATAATGTCGAGCGCGTATTGCCGTTGCGAGAGAAAAAGGGAGGAGGAAGAGCGGGTAACAGAGACTCCGAGAAAATGCGAGAGAGATCCCAGATCAGTCATGGCAAACTCCTGTCGAAGACGAGAAATGACATACTGAAGGAAACTGGAGGATGACGCAGTTAGTATGATATCATCGACATATAAGAGGAGATAGGCAGTGTGACTCGAGGAACGGTAGATAAACAAGGAGGTGTCGCATCTGGAGGCGGTGAATCCTATAGTCACTAGGAAGGCGGCGAAGCGAGTGAACCAGGCGCGCTGGGCCTGCTTAAGACCGTAGAGAGACTTACGAAGGAGACACACGTGCGAAGGCACAGTAGGATCCTCGAACCCGAGAGGCTGCTGACAGTAGACAGTCTCGGCTAAGTGACCGTGGAGGAAGGCGTTCTTGACATCGAGTTGGTGAACGGGCCAAGAGGCTGAGATGGCGAGAGTGAGAACGACACGGATGGTGCTAGGCTTAACGACTGGTGAGAAGGTCTCATCGTAGTCGATCCCCTCGGTCTGAGAGAAACCACGGACAACCCAACGTGCTTTGTAGCGCGCAAGGGTTCCATCGGAATGATACTTGACACGAAAAACCCACTTCCCGCTGACGACGTGAGAGCCAGCAGGACGGGGAACAAGTGTCCAAGTGTCATTCTGAAGGAGTGCCTGGTACTCATCAGTCATGGCAGCAGCCCAGTTAGGGTCGGCAAGGGCAGCACGATAAGTGCGAGGTAGGGGCGAAATGTTAGGAGCGTCGAAAAGAAAGTTAAGTTTGCGAGAGGGGAGGGTAAACCCGGATTTAGCACGCGTACGCATGGGATGTGGGTTAGCGGGGGGTTGAACAGCGACTGCATGGGGCGGCAGTGGTCGTGGAGGCGTGCTAGGTTGGGAAGGATTAGCGCTAGCTGGCGCGGGAGTGGACGAGGCGGCCGGTCCTACAGAACTCGCCGAGGCAGGGCTGGGTGCAGTAGACATTGGGTTGGGTTCGCTAGACGAACTAGGCTGGGAGCAAGGGCTGGGCGTAGTGGCTGGTGTGGCAACGTCCGTAGAGGAGACGGGAGAGGACGGGATGGCCGCTCGCGTGGACGAAGCGGGACTGACTGGTTTTGCTACCGGGCTAGGAAGAAATGGTGGGAGGGGACTAGCTGGGAAACTAGGGCCGGTTGGTAGATCGGGAAAAAGATCAGCAATAGAGGGTTTCGCAGGAGGGCGACTAGCGAACAGGAAAACGGTCTCGTCGAAAACAACGTGCCTAGAGATATGAACCCGGTGTGTAGAGAGATCAAGGCAGCGGTAGCCTTTGTGATCCGTAGGATATCCAAGAAAGAGACACGCCGTCGACCGCGGTGCCAACTTGTGGGCAGCAGTGGCGGACATGTTGGGAAAACAAAGACATCCGAAAACCCTAAGGTGATCATACGTAGGAGGTTGAGAGAAAAGAGCCTCGTGAGGAGTAGATCGGAGTAGGGTTTTGGTTGGCCGAAGATTGAGAAGATGGGTGGCAGTAGAGAGGGCGTCAGCCCAGTACTTAGGCGGCATGTTGGCTTGAATTAGAAGGGTCCGTACAACGTCGTTAGTGGAGCGAATAGCGCGCTCAGCAGTGCCGTTTTGTGAAGACGTGTAAGGACAGGAGAAACGCATGGTCGTACCAAAAGGAAGGAAGAAGTCGCGATTACTAGCGTTGTCAAACTCTCGGCCATTGTCGCATTGGAATGTGGCGATAGTGCGATGAAAATGGGTGCGAACAAGAGCATGGAACGAACGAAAAATAGCATGCACGTCGGACTTAAGGACAAGAGGAAACGTCCACCGGTATTTAGTGTAATCGTCAATGATGATAAGGTAGTATTTGTTGCCAGAAACACTGGAGATGGGAGCTGTCCACAGATCACAATGCATTATTTCGAAAGCAGCACTAGTAGAGCTACGTGATGGATAAAAAGGCAAACGAACGTGCTTGCCCAACTGGCAGGCATGACAAAGTGGTACACAAGCAGAGTTTTTATTACATGAAGGAAACCCTTTATTGGAAAAAGTATGGGCGCCGGGGTGGCCGAGCCGGCGATGCCACAGATCCGTGAGCCGGGAGACGGTGGCGCTGAAGGCAACTGCGGCGTCACTCGAAGCGTTGTTGGCGAAGATTGGGTAGAGCTCGCTGCTACTGTTGCATCGGTGCAGCGCCGCCTTGGTGATGTAATCCTTCACAGTCAGACCAAAAGGATCAAACTCTACGGCAAGATTATTGTCAGTAGTAAGGCAACGAATGGAAAGAAGGTTTTTGACGATATTAGGAGTGACCAAAACGTTCTGAAGATAGAGAGGACGGGAGGGATTAGCAAGTGCAGCTGATCCTATGTGCGTGACGTGCATGGGTTGTCCATTTCCAACGTATACAGGGGGATAATTGGTGATCGGAGTAACCGGCGAGAGCATACCTGGGTCCGAGGTAATGTGAGAAGAAGCGCCTGAGTCCGCGATCCACCCGTTGGTGGAGTTCTGCAGCGTCAGGTTGTGGAGAGCCCCCATCAGCGCCGCCTGATCCACTCCATCCGAAGCCTGCGTGGTGTGGTGCTGCTGCGGCTGCGGAGGTGCAGCCAGAAGGGGCGGCGACTGCTGCATCAGAGGGGCGGCCGGGTACGGTACCGAACCATACGACGCCCCCCATAGCCCGCAGGTCCGTACGGCACACCGCCGTACTGGAGCGGCGCGTAGGCCGTGTAGGCCTGAGCTGGGCGCGGCCCGAGGATCCCCTGCGGACGAGGCGGAGGCGGTAGCGAGACGGGGTATGCGTACACGTGCCTAGTCCAGGGCGGCGGCGAGTTGGCGGCGCCTTGATAGCCGCCGTTGTTGGTGTAGCGGCGCCGCTTGTTGTTCCCCTGGTTTGGCGAAGGAGTACCAGGCTTGGGGCCGCCCTGCCCGGGCACACGAGGCCTGGCGTGCCCGCCAGAGGAGGAGGCAGGGGTAGGTGGACGCTGCTGGACGGCGAGGGCGGTGTGGGAGACGCCCGAGGGGGAGAAGTCAGTGCCGATCTCGTCCTGGAGGAGCATACCAACTGCAACATCAAAGGGAACGGGAGTTTGAGATTTCTCGATGATTTTTGCAGTCATCTCATGACGGTCCTTGTTGACGCCACGGAGGAGCTGAACAACGAGTTCATCATCGTCCAGCACCTTGCCGGCGTTCCGCAGCCCGTCCGCGACGTCCTTAAGGCATGCGCAGAAGGAGGAGACCGGGGCGTCTCCTTGCTTGACGGCGAAGAGCTCCGCCGTGAGCTGGAAGCGCCGAGAGCGCCTGTTGTTGACGAACAAGGACTCGATGGAGGACCACAGCTCGGCCGCCGTGGCTTCTCTGTTGAGGACGAAGCCGGCGAGCTCCGTGACCATGGAGCCGTAGAACCAGCGCTTGACGGCTTTGTTGACGATGTTCCACGCCACGTCGCCGGCACGGTTGGTGAAGTCCGGCGCGATCCAAGCCGCCACATCGTACTGGTCGATGACCTCAAGCATGAGGCCACGCCAAGTCGAGTAGTTGGCCCCTTTCATATCGAGGCGGACGCCGAGGTTGATGTGGGCACTCTCGACGCGCATCGCGTGGATATAGGCCGCAGAAGGGAAGCTGGCGACCAGCGGCGCAGTCTGGAGAGGGAGAGGCGTGTGTACTACGGAGGAGGGAGGAGCGGGTGGAGGAGGGGGCTGCGGGATGGAGCCCAGAGGTTGGGAGGAGGGCGCCGGAGGCGTAGCCATGGCGGCGGCGGCGGCGGCGGCGGCCTCGGCGTCCATGGCAGAAGCAGTGAAAAGATCTAAGCTGATACCATGATAGAAGATAGGCTAGGGGTTGCAATGCATCACACATTCGTATTCATTCACAATGGGGTAATATATAATAGAGTACATGAGAGAGAGGAAGAGAGATACACACGCACATAAACAGACTAACCGTCGATCCTAGATGGATGGAAAGATAAGTGCGGCTAACAGCCTTGCATGCGCCATGCAAGGGCGGTGGATGGATGGAGCGTGCGACTAGCTCGGACTAGTAACACAAGTCCAACAGTAGACCAAATCATAGTCTAACAACCACAACTGATCTCCCTGACCAATGGTTTAGAAAAATATCTCCCTGGCCAATGGCTCTGACTAAATACAAGTTGCTTGTGAGTCGTACATGAGCTTGGCTAAAGCACACGAACAGGGTAAAGATCTACTTATATATACACTAAATTAAAACGTGAAGGCGCACGTTGTCGCGTTGCGTCCATCCATCTTAATGAAAGAATGATAGAAATATTTGCAAAAGTCTAGAATGTAAAAACACCCGAGAGTTTTAAAATGGATGGAGCTAAAAGGCCTTGATATATGTGCATGTGATTTCCTTTTTAGTTCAAAATTATTGGCTCATCCAACGTTTATGTCAGAGTAACGGACCACGGGTAGCCTCATCCGAGTCCCTGAAGATATCAAAACTTCGGGCCAGCTTCGGCCCACAGTGCCCCATGCTAAAAACTCCGCCCTCCGGGTGCTGGCTAGCCCAACGGCCGGCCCCCAGAGGACGGCCAACCACCCACAGACGGCACCACGAGCAGCCGGCTCCAGTCAGCCAGCCTCTGGAGAGGACGGCGTCGGGAAGGCGGCCACCTGGCAGCCTCAGAGTCTGCGCCCCCGTTAAGAGGATGAGATGGGGCATGGCTACATTGAAGCCCTTCACCTCCAAATCTTGGGCATGGCGTGGCCACAGTGCCCTATACAGGCGGGGATCCCTGCACGACGCGGCACTGTTGCCACTTTCCCCTGACGTCATCCCGGACAGAGGAATAATAATTATTTTCTTTGTCTTGCAGTGTTTGGAAACAGTTCACCGCAGAATCTCCGGGACTGCCGAAGGAGCTGCGATATACATACCTGAAAGTAAGTACTACTGGCTAGCTAGTTGCGCGCATCTCCCGTTGATTCTATAGCTATACTTTCATCAATGCCATTTATAATGCTTCATTATCAGTTTGACTGACCTCTATTTCTCCTAAAATGCTTGTGGCAGGAACAAGGGAATAATTACTGTGGATACTACGTGTGCGAGTTCATCTACAACGCGACTTTGAAAAATAAGCGGGGCTACTCTAAAAGACAATATGAAGTGCGTAAGCAATAATATTCACAATTTCATTTTATTACACCATCATTGCTGTTGAGTTTCATTCATATATATGTATTAACCCCCTTCTTCAAATTAGACGTGGCAGATATGGAATGAACTCCTACCACAAGATCGCATGAAAGCAATTCAAGAGGAATTGGCGGAATTCTTTCTTGACCACGTCATCAATAAAGCCGAAGAATACCATGTGGAAGTTGATTTCAATTGCTAGGGGATTGTAAGAGATCTTACATATTGTATATGTATGTAGCCAGTAGCGTCGGATAGATAATACAAAAACTTGTTGTTCGACCAATCTCTCGGAGAAGGAGAGGTGGATCGATCACTTCTCTCGGTATGCATGACGAACTTCTGTACTTAATGGTTTCCTTCATTTTCTTACTAGCTAGCGTGTCAAGGGCCTCTCTATGTATAATACGTAGCGTCGACCAAGCACGAACATAAAAGAGGACACTTCTCTCTATTAATTAGGTAGCTAACACAATATATGAAACACCTA